>NC_056729.1:1442511996-1442691996 GCF_019279795.1 Protopterus annectens | reverse complement strand
ATGTTCACTGATCTATCCAGTGCCACAGGGGTTGGCATAATGAATAACATGTTTACCTCACATACACAAAATACAGGGTTTGATTCTCACCTTTAAAGGGAAACTGGCTAGGCTTAAAATGGCCTTCAAGAGCAGTTAGCCTAGCATTTACCTATGAACTCTGACAAGCAGGGAATGCTAGTAAATTGCCACACACACACACAGACAATTTAGAGTTTTGCTAGTTTACTGATTCCATGTCTTTGTGATGTGGGGAAAAACTGTAGCACCAGAAAAATCATGCAGACACAAGGACGACTTGCAGACTCCACATAGAAGGCACCATAGGTGACAATACTAGTCACTGCTCTAATACGCCTCCCTGTCAAGACTTTAACTTGCCTTTTAATAAAGTAGCTTTGCTGTAGCACTTATATTTCTGTGTTTTGCTGACTGTCCAATTCACTACTAGCAAACTCTCGCTTCACACTTCCACCCTCAGTCTTCACAACTTAATCGTGATACTAACTAGTTTCAACCTTCTCCTTCAGTTTTTCCTGACAGGGTCACTCTTGCCTTTTCATAGCCATAACCGAAGTGGCTGGAATGTTTTACTACTTCACCATGCCTTCCTTGACTTCATACACTATCCCAGTCCTCAAACATGCAATCTTACCATACTAGCATTCTGACAAACCAGTAAACCAAAACTAGCATAACATAGGTCTTCTGGACTTATACCTGTCATATGTAGCTGTTACATCCAACCTTCTTTCCTGGAAGCCCACTTCCAAAAAACAGCATTTTATTTTCTATGTTCATTGCATTAAACACTACAACTATCTCAGTCCTTTCCATGCATCGCCTTTCTTTTTTTTTTCTTGTTCATAAACAGAAAACCATTCTCTCAACCCCCTTGTCAAACTGAACCTTAATTCAGACACAGTATAGCCCTTATGCTCATCTTTAAATGTCTTTTCGTTAGCTTAGATGGATTATATCGCTGGCTCACAAGACCTGCTTCATGCAGGTATTGCTGTGCTCTACCACCTCTCCAATCCGCCCCTCCCACATAGGCTCATAGGAAATACAAGGCAATTGACACAAAAACATTTACACCTTGCAAACACTCATCTTCACTCTATACACCCTTTTAAAACAATGGAAAAGCATAACACTTATGGCCACCAATACAATCATTCAGTTTTAATTTGAAGGGTGTGAGCATGCCACTTTGTGTAACTTGCATGGGGAGTTTGTTCCAGAATAGGGATAGGTATTGGTCTCTCTCCAGACTGTTTTATTTACTTACTGGTGCAGACTTAAGTCCATAGTTTTGGTATTACTGGCACTACCTGACTTGCAAAGTCACAGGAGATCAAGGAGTATGGAACCCATAATGACGCAGAAAATAAGGCATAGATCATCATGCAACAGCCTATTAAGAAAGTTAGTAAAGGGACAGCACTTCAAGCCTTTCCTGGTAGAGTAAGGACTTTAGACCAACAATATTCATGGTTAGGAACCTCTGGTGCTTTTCCAGTTGCTTAATATGTTGAGAAAGGAACATCCAGAAAGGGGCATAGTACTCAATAACTGGTCACATTAATGCTGCATAAAAAGTGATTTTTTTTTTTTTTTTTTTTACTTTAAGGTGAGAGACTTATAGGTTCATAGGGTGGTAACTAGGCTATCGGCCCTAGGGCCTATACAAACCTAGCCATAATAATTCCCTGGATATTTCTTCCCACAATATTTACTTTCCTGGACCCCTGTCTAGCATGGCAACTGATCTCCCATCCAATCAAGGTTCCTTTTGAAGAGGGCCAACAAGGCGCTCTGCTTGACATGTATGGGCAGTCTATTCCAGAGTATGGGAGTCTCTGGGTCAGGAACCTATCCTTTCCAGCATGTTTTGTTCATTGTGATGACAAGGTTTAGATCCCTGGAGCGTGTGACTCTGAGGGATTGGGATTTCTTTAAGTGGAGCATGTCCAACAGCTCAGGGTTTGACATGGCCTTGTATGTTAAGTAGAGATCGCCTCTGAGTACACGGTATGCCACAGAGTATAGCTGGAGTTTTTTTTAGATGGTCAGCATAGGGCATCTGCTTTAAGCCTGTGATTCTTTTAGTGAGGTATTTCAGCAGCCTTTCCAGCTGTTGCAGATGTCTTGTGAGGTATATACCAAATGGAGCGTTGTACTCTATAATGGGTCTAATGAGGGATGAGTACTGTGGGACAATGAACTCCTTTTTTCTGGATGAAAAGCCCTTAGTGATGGTGTGTGCCACACAGAAGGATTTCCTGACTGTTGTGGCGATGTGGTTATCAAAGGTGAGACCACTGTTCACCTGTGTCCCTAAGTCTCTCATCACACTTTGTGTTTAGTGTACTGCCACCTATGTGGTAATTCATGGGTACATGGTTTTTCCCTAAGGGGATAATTATACATTTCTTCATATTAAGCTTGAGCCCATGGCTCTGGCACCCAGCATCTGTTTCTGTAAGGCCCTTTTGTAGAATATCCACATCATTTGGGGATTCAATAATGGCTCCCAGTTTACAGTCATCTGCGAACTTTGTTAGCCAGAGTCCCTTAGTGTTGGTCTGTATTTCAGAGAAGTAGATGCCAAACAAGGGCGGTCCCAGGACTGAACCCTGAGGTACTCCACTTGTAACTTGTCTGGAGCTGAATTTGGAGTCGGCTACTTTTATAGTCTGGGTTCTGTCAGTAAGCCAGTTGGCAACCCATCGAGTGACGTAGGGATTTATGCCCAGCTTAGTAAGTTTAGCTATGATTCCAGAGTGGGGGGTGGTGTCTAAGGCCTTGGCGAGGTCCAGATAGGCTATGTGGACTGCCTTACCCAAGTCCGTAGGTCTGGAGACTGATTCAAAGAAGTCAATCAGGTTCAGGAGACAAGATCAGCCCTTCACAAACCCAAACTGTGTGAGGTCCAGTGTTTGAAGGTTGCCAGTGTCTTTGTTTATAAGTTCCATGATAATGCGTTCCACGCCCTTGCAGATCAGGCTTATCAGACTGATGGGATGGTAGTTCCCAGGATCCAAGCTGGATCCCCACTTATGGAGTGGGATAACTGTAGCTGTGCGCCACTCAGTGGGCACGAAGCCTGAGGTGAGGCTATGATTAAACATGACACTTGGGTAACAGTTTATTTTGTAGTCCACAGCCCGGGATGTCATCTGGTCCCATGGATGCTGTATTCTTAGCTTTTGAGAGTGCGGTTTCTACCTGCGTGGCCATGATTACCAGCATTTGGCAATCTTTTGGTACTAAGATGGGCCCTTTAGGGGGTGAAGTTGGCACTAAATCGATCTGCTAGGATATTGGCAATATCCATGGGATCAGTATATTTAATGCCATTCTGTTGTAGCTCAGAGCAGATCTGAGCATTGCCATTTAGATTCTTGACATAACTACAGAATGCCTTGTGGTTGTCTTTGGAATCTTTGGCAATTTTATTTTCGTAACTAGCTTTGGAGGATTTGATGAGGGATCTCAGCTTCTTACTAAGGCTGGTAAGGGAGTTTTTTGCATCCTGGGATTTTCCTCTTTTCTGCAACAGTTTCTTCCTTCTGTTGTATAGTTTGTTTATGGCAGGGGATCACCAGATTGGCTTTGTTTTTTTGGAGGAGAGCGTCTTGGTTCTATTTGGGATGGCATGATTCATGCACGAGTGGATGTGCTCATACAGTGCCTTAGTGTAGGATTCAGCAGTCTAACTTTCAGATCCTGTCTGCATGGGTGTCATAAAATTTGTCACTTCTGACTTGTGTAGCATGAAGTTGGCTTTGGAGAAGTTTTTTAAGGAGGTTTCCTTACTGGGGGGTGGGGGTGGGATGTGGATGTCAAGGGTGATTTACTTATGGGCAGACCTGACCAATGAGGGGGTGACCACTGGAGTGGAGCATCTATCTCCCATGTTGGTAATGACCAGGTATAGGATATTGGAGCCCCTGGTGGGACAATGGATTAGTTGAGCCAAGGCGTTGGAATTTATGAATTCCAAGAACCGTTGGGAAAAGGTGTTGGTACCAGAGTATTTTTCCCAGTTAATGGCAGGGTAGTTGAAATCACCCAGGATTAGGGTGTTTGGTTGTATCTTAATATTTTCCAGTATGTTTAGAAAGGTGTAGTGAGAATCTTGGGGGCATGGTGGGGGATCTGTAGCAAGCTACAATTTGGATTGCAGTCTTACCTAGTGTTAGTTGCACCTGGAGAATTTCAGATGCATTGTGTTGGGCAACTAGCCTGGAGGTGTGAATATCCTTGGTGAATATGGACACTCCTCCACCTTTAGTGTTTCAGTCTTGGTTTGGTGGCTGAAAAGTGTGGTAAGAGTTGTAGCCTGGTACTGCAGGGGTGCTCTCTGGAGCCTTGAACCAGGTCTCAGTTACTGCACAGATAACGATGTTCTCCATTTTTATGAGTGCCTCGAGAGAGTGCATTTTGAGGTTTAGACTTCTAGCATTGAGTAGCATTACCTTTATATTTTGCATGCTTGTATCTGTTACGGTGGTGGTTTTGTCCTTTGAACTTTGCCTAAAAAAGGGACTATAGAGGTGGCAAGAGCTTTAGCCAGTAACCTGAATCCCAGGGCTGACAGGTGCAGACCATCTCTGGCAAGGCATCGTTGGTTGTTGATCATGTCTTCCCAGGCAGACAGATACTGGATCCCCTTTGAATGACACCAGAAGCCAACAATCTAGGTTCCACGATCCTTGACTATGTCACCATTTTTGGAGTGGGGTATTCACTAGGTAGAAAGGTGCTGATTAAATGTGACAGTAGTTCATTTTTTCACATTTCATTTTGACACTTTTTTATACATTTCTTGCTTATTAGGGTTAGTTCTTGCTGTAATGAATGGCTATTAGAGGGAGATTTAACAATAATACCCAGTTTGCAGTCATCTGCAAACTTAACCAAATCTCCTGATTTGCATTCTCAATATCCAAGATGGGGACATGATAAAAGTAGATGCTGAGAAGAAAGGGTGTTGCTGTACTGAGCCCTGGGGCACACCACAAGTTGCCTTCATACTTTGTATACCACCTTAAATATGTAGAGTCTACTTTTCAAACATCTGACTGCCCACCTCACCACATATGGATGCTCTTTTAAGACACACAGCTTATTTTCAATGCCAGCATGTGGTATAG
This sequence comes from Protopterus annectens, assembly GCF_019279795.1. Taxonomy (NCBI): domain Eukaryota; kingdom Metazoa; phylum Chordata; order Ceratodontiformes; family Protopteridae; genus Protopterus; species Protopterus annectens. The sequence continues at coordinate 1,442,686,834 of NC_056729.1, read as the reverse complement.
TGTTGAATGCTTTGACCTATATTTGCATATATTCTAAGACGTGCAATAGATGGCTATACTTCATTTCTGTCTTTGCAAGCGAATCAATTACAGAACAGAGCAGGAACTTTAAGAATTCTAGTGATTTCCTTCTCATTCCTCACTAGTCCTGCAACTACTGCTTTGCCATCATCTCCGCTAACTTTCAAGCTTGGCCATATATTATTGCAACTACCCAGTCAGAAAACTGTTGTAGATTAGTTTTGTCTGGATTAACCCTTCCATCAGTACAGCATGTCTCATCTTCCCATGCAAATGTTTGTGGACTGTCTTTACCCGTGCCTTGCTATACCCCTTACCCTTTCTTCCTGTGTTATATAACCTAGAACCATGAAGGTTCGCTTAACCCAGGGTGGCTCCCTCACCCCTTAAACAAGCTTGCATGTTTGTTCCATGACCACTGCCTAAACTTCCTCTTTCTCCTCCTAAAAGTCAGACTTCAGTTCCACAGCATTTCACAGTTTTGGGGTTACTGTGTTGCTGTTCTTCACCCCTCTTAACATAGGGTTGCTTTTCTCAAAGTATTGCCCTTTTGTTTAGGCATCACTATATTTCATCTGCGTACATTTGTTTGCCTTATCTAACATGGGTTCAAATTTGAAAGTCCATGTGAAAGTAATCTACAACAGTTCTGTGGGTGACACCAATAATTGATAGAGGAGATGGCATCATGAACCCATTCTACAGTAATTCAACAAGTCAAATGTCACAGTACCTACAAGAATTAAATTAGATGGTCTGCTGCAGTATCATAAGCAAAGTTAAGTAATACATTAGGTAGTCATTAAGCAGACCCCAGGTTAGCAGACAGCTGATGGAGTTGTAAAATACAATTCCCTAAGAAAGAAAGAAGGGGATTATTGGCATGCTGTATGATTCAGTATTCAGGATAGATCTTTTAAATGTCTTTAAATACCATCGTGGAAGGCATGAAAAATTATTTGAATAGGAGATAAAACTGCATGGAGGTAAAACACAAGCAGTTTTCAAAGTAAACAGCACAAAGCTCTGTCAGTCCACCCTCAATGCATAATCCCAACAGTTTATAAAATCCAGTACTACACACTGCATTAAGTTCAGTTACTCTAAATGTAATTTCAGAGGAAGTATTGAAATGTTGACAAGTTCCACAGCTGTTGTAGAAGTACATGGTGCTAAACATATCAAAGGTAAACCAGCAATCTTCCATGCTCATTTCACAAAAAAAGTACGGCTTCAAATGGTTTGTGAACATTGTAAAGATTTTTTTTTTCCTGATTAAACTATTTCAAATGACAAAACGTTCTAACTCCTTTGAAATTCCCCTATAATGCCATAAGCACTCCAAAGATGCATATTCCAAAACTGTCCATTATGCAAAAATTTATAGCAACACAAAGATGATACATTTGCAGAATACACCTTCTAATTGTGAATTACCCATTCTCCACAACAGGAGTTGCCAGATATACAAAAGACCCAACCCACCATGAGGAAGGGTCTTCAGTATCATCCTACTGCTGCTCATCATTTGGTAGCCGTTAGCAACCAGAAATGGGTCACCAGCATTGCAGAGGATTCCTCTCCCTCTGTATCACCAGTTCAGCATATTACTTTGCATTTCTTTCTATTTAATTTTTAACTCGTGTATCTTGTAGTATTCTAGAAATATTGGGATTGTAATGCTCATATGCTTACAATTCTGAAAAAAAAAAATCACGGAGCACTGAACGTGTACAACTTGTGAAGTCTAGACTGGACACAGGCCCATCAAACATCAGGGACACACTGTTCATGAAACTTCTCAGATTCAGAGTACAGCAACAAATGATTCCACTATTTTTATAACACTATGATCTATTGATAAGTCACAGTATAAAATGTCTATAAAATGTCAGATGTACACTTTCAAAGGAACTGCTTAATATATTTCATAGATTGCTCCCTGTGACAGAAATTCATCCATCAGCTGTCCTCAAAGTCAGTGAAGCACTTACTTTTCGATCTTTGAGTTATATTTACAGTATTTTTTTCATTCTTACTTCTATGCATTTGGCTGTCAAATCCCAAAAAACTGCATCAGTAGTACCTATCTAAGATTTAAACACCTGCAAAAGATTTTCAAGGCCTCATTTAAATGCATTAAACTGAGCACATGTTCAAAATACGTTTCCAAATCTCCTACTGATATCCTCTGTACAGGGAATTTACTCCTAAGAATATTTTATTCAGTCAATATGGAGTATATTATAACTATGCCAACATGTCATGCAAAAGCTATGAACCGGATGGAATTGCCTGCATATCGAAATAACTGACATTTCTATGTTCAAAATTTCAGTGTCCATCAGGTTTTGACCATCCCAAATAACTATTTTGTAATCATTGCAACTAAGGTGTTTCAAGGCTTTGTTGCTTGGCTACAAACATCTGCATTAGAAGCTGAAGTTAAGTAAAACTTGCAGTAGTGTATTTTAGTCTTCTGTTAAGTACAAACTTGCAGTTTTAAAAGTACTGTATTTCATTTTTTGTTTCCTAATTGTGTGTGTCTCTCTGCAGTTAGTTCCCCACCCTCCCTACCTGTTCCTGTGTTGGTATTAGTGTTGGTGGCTCTGGAATTGCCCGCCCCTCCTGCAAGTCTATATTAGAACACTCCTCCTAGGTCCATCTCATTTGCTATGTACAGTACAGTGAGATCATATTCTCAGTCTAGTGTTCACTCTATTGAATACAGAGAGAAGATTTGAGAAGGCCAGTCCACTTAGGTTCTTCCTTCCTCTCTCCTTGCACTTAAAAACAAAAAAAATTGCACTTTATTCATCTGCTTTTACTGTATTTGTGTTTCCTCCTACTTTATTTTGCTTTTCTCAAAAGTACTCAATTTTATTTATTCTGCTGCATTTATTACTGCTTGGTAGTAACCTGATTAAATTGTAACTGTTATTCTAAGTCTTTTGGTTTAAGCACTTGGGCTTCAAACTGGCTGTTTTACATTAAGAAGGTTTGTGGTCTGCACTGTTGTGGCAGGACAGGTAGCTTACATCCTTCTAAGCTGGGAATTGCTGATTGAAGGCCCAATATCTGCTATTTTATTTATTTATTTTTATTTATTTTACATTTGTTAACCGGGCTAGTCTAACTGGATATATTTCCATTTTCAGTAGAGGCCCGGGGAGAAAAGCTCCACATAGAGAAAAATGACAGTTTCATAATATAACACATTTAAATATTAATGGAGAAGGAGGTGGAAATAAGCAAATATTCAGGAAGACATCACAGGCATTTCTATTAACATGACACTATTCTATAAGTGTATTAATTCTGGCTTAAGCACTGGGCTTCAGGCCGGTTATTCTACATTAAGAAGGTTTGTGGTCTGCACTCTTGTGGGAGGAGAGGCTGGACTCTGCCCTTCTGAGCTGGGAATTTCTGGTCACAGGCTTATTGCGCCTGCTTAATCTAACAGTTTCTTTCTGAAATTGGTGCGCCTTGGTGCTGTAGCATAGACCAGATATATATATATATATATATATATATATATATATATGGTTGGGAGGGTGGCTTAATGACTAAGGCGTTTGCCTTACAAACACAAGGTGCAGGGTTTGAGCCTCACAAGGGATAATTGGCTAGGCTTAAAATGGCTCACAAGGGCAGTTAGCTTAGTATGAACCTATTAGGTAGCCATAAGTCATTCTTATTCATCTGCTTTTACTGTATTTGTGTTTCTTCCTACTTTATTACTAGGGGCATTGACTACAACTCTGATCTGCGATATATATCCTTTTCTGTGCATTTGAAGTGTTTTTTTGAGTGTATCTGCCTTATTTTCTGAAAACAAAACAAAACAAAAAATATATATATACCTGTTTTCCGCCTTTCTAAACTAGTATAGTCCTGTTTTCAGGTTAGAGCTGAATTCAGGGCTGTGTTACAAATCTCTGTGTTTGCCCATACCTTACTTGGATAGAATAAAGTTTCTCTGTTCACCTGTGAGAGAGGGGAGCTTTGAGCAGCTTACCTGTCCCTGGAGGAGTGGTTTCAGAGCCCAGGAATTAGTAGTTTATTGGCCATTTTGGGCTAATTTCTATCTCTTTCATTTCCCTGCTATAAATACCATATTTGCCCAGTTTTGCACACCGGGCAGCACCGGTTAGCTAGGGTAAAACTATTCCCGGCTCCACAAAGTCTCCTCTTCAATTTTTCCCTTGGAACTAGACAAACTTTCAACTTAAGCACTCAAGCCATTCATTTCTCAGCCCGATACTTGCTCAAACCTTATAGCAAGCACTTATAAACCCTAGCACTAGACCCTCCTGTACTGTACAGAAGGACAAGGTTCATAGACCCATTAAACCAGCACCAGCAAAAACCCACAAATACATGAAAACATACTTGGGAAGGCTCTAAATAAAAATCTGCAAAACCAACAGAGACCTCCAAAGCAAACATCCAAGCAACCTCCACCCCCCCAACACAAACCATGAAACCCATACTTTACAAAACCAGTATGCCATGCAATCACAGCCCTTAAGGCAAAATAACATATCCAACATACTAGTAATAGGTGACTCTATAGTCAGGCACACTGATGTCCCAGGCTGAATAAGGAGAGGGTTACTGTTAGCTGCCTGTCGGGTGTCAGGATCCGCCACATAACACAAGCACTCTGGTCACTCCAGAACAAGTACAAATATTACTCTGTCACTGTCCATGTTGGTGTGAATGACCTGAACCGTACCTCCCTGGACTACATGAAGAGAGACGTGGAAAAGCTCTTTGATTACGTAGCCCAGGCCGGTTTGACCCTGACCCTGAGTAGCATCCTGCCCTCACCAAGAATGATACCATGGTATAAAGAAAAAATTCTCAATTTCAACAATTGGCTTAGTTTCTGGTGTCATTCAAAGGGTATCCAGTGTCTGTCCACCTGTGATGACATGCTCGACAAGCCACGATGCTTCACTAGAGATGGTTTGCACCTGTCACCCTTAGGCTTTTGAATACTGGCCAAGGCTCTTGCCACTCCCATAGTGCCTTTTTTAGGCAAGGCTCAAAAGACAAACCCACTGCCAAAAATAGCACAAGTAACAAAAAACTGAGGGCAATGCTACACAATGCCAGAAGTCTAAACCTCAAAATGCACGCACTCGAGGCACTCCTCAGTACGGAGAAAATCGATATATATGTAGTAACAAAAACCTGGTTTAAGGCACTGCCAGGCTACAACTTATACCATACATTTCGGCCACAGAACCCAAACTGAAATACAAAAGGCGGGGGCGTATCCATATTCATCAAGGATACCCACCACCTTCAGGTTAGTAGCAAAGCAAGATGCTTCAGAGATCATCCATGTGCAACTAACAATGGGCAAAACTGCAATTCAAATTATAGCTTGCTACAGATCACCCACCATGTCCCAGGACTCCTATTCCGCATTTCTGGAAACACTGAGGAACATAAAAGTCCTACCAAAGACCCTAATATTGGGTGATTTCAATTACCCAAACATTAACTGGAAGAACTACTCAAGTACTAACTCCGTTGCCCAACATTTTCTAGAATTTATAAACTGAAATGCCCTGGTTCAACTTGTCAACACTCTCACCAGAGGTGACAACATATTGGACCTGGTCATCACCAACATGGGCGACCGGTGTTCCACACCAGAGGTCAACCTCTTGGTTAGATCTGACCATAAACAAATCACTATGGATATCCACATTCCTCCCCCGGACAAGAAAACCACAGTGAAAAACTTTTCAAAAGCAAACTTCACATTACTTAAGACCGAGGTGGAAAGTTTCAAAGCCCCCATGCTGAAGGATAATGCTGTCCAAGCTGCAAAATCCTTTACTAATGCATTCTACGGGCACCTACAAGAATGCATGGATCGTGCCATCCCAAGACTCACTCCTCCAAGAAAAGGAAACCAGTGTGGTGGACTCCTGCCATAAACAAGCTATACAATAGAAGGAGGAAACTAGTACAGAAAAGAGTAAAATCTCAAGAAGGGAAGACTTCCCTGATCAGTATCAGCAAGAAACTATGATCCCTCATAAAATCATCCAAGGGGAGCTTTGAAAGAAAAATTGCCAAGGACTCCTAAGATAACTACAAAGCATTCTTTAGCTATGTCAAGAATCTAAGTGGCAATGCTCAGATATGCTTGGAGTTAATGCAGAATGGCACAAAATACACTGAACTGACTGATATCGCCAACATCTTGGCAGACAGGTTCAGCGCAAACTTCACCCCCCTCTCAACCCCAAAAGGGCCCATAACCATACTAGAAGAATGTAGAGTCCCTGAAATCACTGACACTCAGGTTAAAACAGCCCTCTCCAAAGCCAAAAACACAGCATCAATGGGACCGGACAGTGTCCCACTCTGCATCCTACATGAGCTCAAAGATAAACTAACCCCTCACCTAAACACACTGTTCAAACTCAGCTTCTCCACAGGCTACGTACCCATAGAGTGGCACACAGCAACAGTTATTCCACTCTACAAAGGTGGAGCTGCAACAGACCCTGGGAACTATCGCCCTATAAGCCTGACTAGCTTGGTCTACAAGGCTATGGAGTGCATCATGGAACTCGTTAACAGAGACATTGGGAACCTCCAAACACTGGACCCTACCCAGTTCGGCTTTGTTAAGGGCAGATCATGCCTCCTAAACCTGGTGGACTTCTTTGAGACAGTTACCAAGGCTATAGATGAGGGAAAGGTGGTATACAGCCTACCTAGACCTCGCTAAGGCCTTCAACACCATTCCCCATTCTGGTATTATTGACAAGCTCACCAGCCTGAACATAAACCTCTACATCACAAGATGGGTTGCCAACTGGCTCACGGACAGAACCCACATGGTGAGAGTTGCAGGAGCTAGGTCTAACTCTAAACCGGTTACAAGTGGCGTTCCCTAGGGCTCAGTCCTAGGACCCCTCCTGTTCGGCATATACTTCTCAGAGGTACAGGCAAGCACAGGAGGATTATGGCTAACCAAGTTCACAGATGACTGCAAACTAGGGGCTATAACTGACTCTCCAGCTGACACAGACATCCTCCAAAAGGGTCTCACTGAGACGGATACCTGGTGTCAAAATCATGGCCTCAAGCTAAATGCCAAAAAGTGCATAGTCATCCCCTTTGGAAAAAACAAAGTATCCACAAACTACCACATAGGTGGTAGTCTCCTAAATACGGAAGACTTAATAAGGGATCTGGGGACCCAAGTAGATAGTAATCACACCTTTGATAATCACATTGCCAAAGTGGTTAGAAAATCCTTCTACGTGGCCCACCTAATCACAAAAGGGTTTGCATCCAGATCAAATGAGGTAATTGTGCCCCCTCTACTCATCAGACCCATCATAGAGTACAATGCCCCATTTGGGTTGTACCTTACAAGACACCTGCAACAGCTGGAAAGACCACAGAAGTACCTCACCAAGAGGATCACTGGCCTCAAACAGATGCCCTATGCAGCTCGACTGAAGAAACTCTAGCTGTACTCTTGTTGCATACCGCCTTCTCAGAGGTGATCTCTGCCTGACATACAAGGCCATGTCCAACCCAGAATTGATGGACATGCTCCACCTAAAGAAAACCTTATCCTCTCAAGCCACACGCTCAAGGGATCTAAACCTCACCACAACAATAAATAGGATGTGCTGGAGGGATAGATTCCTGTCCTAGAGACTTTCCATGCTTTGGAACAAGATCCCAATCTACATTAGGCAGAGCTCCTCGCTAACACTCTTCAAAAGAAACCCTGACGAGTGGATGGGAAACAGAAAGTTTACCCCGGGGATCACTTTAGTGGTTCTGCTGGACAGAGGAACAGGGAACTAATCTAAGGGGGTGGCGAAAGCCAACACATTCTGGCTAGGCTTATAAATGCCTTCGGGCAGATAGCCTAGTACCTACCTATGAACCTATTCAAACACACCTTGACAAAAGCCCCGCCATAGTTTCTAAGACAAAACTCATCACTTTTGGTAGACGAGTTTTCAAGAATTCAGTTGGTTCTATCTTGCATTCCTCACCCCTCATATGCCTACATCCATATATTGTACAATTGGAGATTAACTATTTGATCCCATGTTTACCAATCATGTGGGTACCACAGCTTTTTGGTCCGCCTCATTTTCTATCTCCTCAAACCACCCTCATCCAAAGAACCTGTAATTCCATCTCCAATGGGCAAAACCAACATCAACCATCATGGTATGATAAGTATTCTAAACATCAGTTTTAACATTTCCACTAGCTCTTTAAACACATTTAGGGATTTCTTCATTCTCCCAAAGTACCTCATCACAGTCACTGGCTCAAATTTCCATACATTTCAAAACCTAAGTAGGCTAAACTGCTTCCACCTAACCTTATACAATGACATGCATATTAAATAAAAATGTCAGCTGCAGTGTTTTGAAATATATTTGAAGATCTGATACATTTAACCCTCCCAGTTCTTATGGTATACTTCCCAAGCCATCCTACCTACCTGCAGGAAAAGCCAAGACTCCCTAGGTCTTGCCTGCTGCTGCCATTCTCATTTAGGTGAAAGATCATTTTATTATAAATTAGCGTAGGAAAACACATATAAAATTAATTCTGACTTTTCAAAATAAAAAAATGTGATTCATTTTATAAATGGAATACGGCACTTAGGGATATATTCGATGCATGGAAAAGGGCTAAAGGCATTCAGTCATTGGTCTTGTGACTTCTTACACTCTGACCATAAGTCTGTTGCACACTTCATCTCTCCCTTGTCTTTAACACCTTTATTACATTCTCTTATTTTAAACAATAGCATAGCTACATATACATTAACAGAAAATAAAACAAAGCAGAGTAAATATTTTTTCATATGTGTGTGTGTATGTAATATATATATATATATATATATATATATATATATATATATATATATATATATATATATATATATATAGTTATCTATATGACACACACACAAACACACACATATACATACATGTTTTCCTTTTGCCCCACTCCTCTTCCTCTCCTCCTGAACATTATTCTGCATGTATTGTTCCAACAGTTAATTTCTACATAATGTGTTCCTTCCCTTTTCTAAAGATGATCCTACTTCCAGTTATTTTATCTCCTTTACAACATTCAGTACTTATTTCAATTTTCTAATTTTTTTTTTTTTTAGAAACCAAAACCTTTGAAGTTAGGTCTTACTATGTCTGGCCAATTATCCCAGCTCAAACGAGTAATTTCTTAAATTACATCCATTTTCTCCTCTAACAATTCTGTTAAAGTACATTGTAGGGAAATTTTAAGATCTGTTAACTCCTTACATTCCCAAAAAACATGTTCGCAATTACCTTGCTAATTCCTATCACACCTTCAGCGTTCGTTACACATCTGTATAAAAAATGTATCCGAATTCAGCATGAGGTATAAAAATACCTATACAAACATTTTCAAGTAAAAAAAAAACTTATGGAGTTTGTTACATATCTGGGGGCCAAACAAATGTCCAGTCATTATTCTTTTGTATACTGCCCTTCAATTCTGTCCTTCCAATATTTTCTAAACTCCCCTGATTGATTCTACAGTTATCAGGCAATATTCCTTATGCCCCTACTAATTATCTCTTTTACAATATCAACTTCTCTTCTAGACTCAATTAAAAACATTACCAGGGTTGGCCTTTCACTTAGAACTCCCTTATCCCTTTTTCTTTAACTACTCTCTTAGCACTCCCTGGTAAGAAAGGCAGTCTTTCGAACCTGCAGTCCAAAGATCTGCTTGGCATCATACTACTCAATTACCTTACCCTCTCTAATTATGTAATACCTGGGATCCCTTGCTAATTTTCATCCAGTAAATTACAACCGCCTCTTGCCTATTTTCTATACCTCTACTTGCAGTCATCCCTATTGGTAAAATATCCTTTCTCCAGTCCTGTGTTCTACTTACATTACTCTGTATGATTTTTGTTATTCGCTTTAAGGACTTGCATCCAAAATTCTACTCTCTTGTAACTTCTCTTTCAACTCTTTCCCCATTTCATTCCATCCCTTTCCACTTTGATTTGTAACCTTCTGCTTCTGTATACAAGTCTTAATTGTGTAGCTATTATGTACATTTGGCATGGCTTAGTGGTAAATCACTTTGTCTATGGTGTGCAGGGTCCTGGGTTTGAGCCTTGCAGAGGCTGTTTGTTGGTGGCGGGTTGGCCTAATGGTTAAGGTGTTTACCCGTTTGATTCTCACATGGGGTAACTGGCTAGGCTTAACATGGCCTGAAAGGGCAGGTAGCCTAGTACTAACCTATAAACCTATAAGCTCTAAAGTATCCTTTCAAATCAGGGAATCCTGACCACCTTGTTCTTTTGGCAGAATCAACCTATCATACTTAACTCTCACCCTCTTCCTCTCCCAAATAAATTAATTCAACTGTTTATTAATTATGGTCCACAGCTTCTCCTCTGGTTGATAACAATATACTTAACCTACATATATAAAACTAACCAAACTTCTAACATTTTCACTGCTTGCATCTTACTACTCATAATCAAGAGCTTACAAATTCTCATTTTTTGTATTATCTTTTGTGTAGTCTCTTCTACATATTCTTAGCTGACACAATAGAATCATTTTTAATCCACATACATAAAATACTTCATTTTATGTCCACATAAGTATGGAACTTGCTGAACCTGTTCTTGTGTGGGTACATAGTTTACTGCTATAATCTTTGTTTTGTGTTCTTTTATACCCTGAAAATACTTGAAACTGTCTCAGAATGTTCCAAAACGTCCTTTTCTGGATTTATCAAGTACAGAATAATGCAATCTCCAAATAAAGTTAACGTTACTTGATTATCATATACCAGTTATCTTTACCAGTGGGCTCTAAATATCAAGCAAATAAAGGGGAAAGAGGACACCTCTGTCTGATTCCTCTGTTCAAACAAAGCTTTCAGAGAAAAAACAAAGCATAGCTAAGGTGGGACTAATGGCAGTTTTTCTGGGCATAAAGTCTTGGGAGGGTGATCAGTAAATGGACATCGGTTTTCAGTGCAGTCCATTACTGACATTCAAATGCTAGCATTGCATTTGTGGTAGCAAGCAGTTTGATGCAGTTTAAAAAGGAAAATAGATTTATTTTTTGTTAGAACTGAAGCATTTTTAGTTCTCCAAGTGTTGTGCATAAACTGTTGCAGGTACTTGCTACAAGTTTAACTAGAAGCTTGTTACAGTTTAAACACAGAGTATTTTATTTTTTTATTTGTTTACTAATAGTGATCTTGGCTGCTTCAGTGCTGTCTCATGGCTAGATTTTGACCATACACATGATGTACCCTCTCAGGTAGCAAGCCCTGATATTGAACACCAGTCCAGTTACTTATTTGTACTTTCATGTAATTAATGCAGTCTTTTCCTTCCAGTTTATCTGGTACAGCAGAACATCTCAGGGCATGCATCTCAACCTGGAAACATCAAAAATCTGGACAAGGCCCATGAAAAATAGGTACAAATCTGTGTGCTGTTTAACATAAAATTTGCATAGATAATTATGTAACCCCACCCACTCCAATGGAATTGTGGGATCTCAACTTTCAAATGCAAACTGAAGAACAGACAACCAAAAAATGGCACCAGAGTCCCCCCTGCAGCCATTCCAATGTCCCATTACCTGGCTATTTTGCTCCATTTACCATAAACACTAATGTGTGCATAATACTGCTTTACTTCTACAATGACTATTTGGATTTTATTTTTACACTTTGCAGCACAATGCACAAACACTAATAGACATCTGTTAAACAAAGCAATACTGTCTCACAATTAAAATAGACTTGGCATTAAAACTTCTGCCCTTGAAACTCACATTTGTTAAAATAGCATTGAAGCCTACACCACATCCAAAAAAATGCATCTGGTCAGTGGTGGATAAAGATTACCTTTGGGCTTTTTTCAAATCATTGTCCCCTTGCACACAAAACAAGAAACATACATGTGTTCTTTGAAACACCTTCCTGACTTTAGTAAATTATATTCCTTGTATAATACAGCACACTTGTTAGACACAGCACATTTTAAATTTGTTTGAACATTTTTTCAGTAGGCAATGAAACAAAATGCATGAACCAGCAATGACAAAACTGCCCAATTCAGAACATTTCCATCATAAAAGTCTTACACACACACACACACACACACACACACACACACTATACATATAAAATATCAGCAGCGTGTTTCCAAAAAGATAGGAAGACAAACTATTCAGTTCTCACTTCTCACCATAGTTCTCAACCTCTTAGCACAAACAATCTGGACAAAGCCAATAATTGGGGAATACAGAATTCAGTTCTCACTTCTCACCATAGCTCTCAACTCTTAGCACAAAAAACTTGGACAAAGCCAACAATTGGGGAATACAGCCCCAAAATAGGTAAACATTTCAAATAGTGATCTTATAAACTTAGAAAATTGCTAGAATAAAAGGTTTTGTTACCATTTATTTTCTGAAGAATATGAAGTCTGAAATTCAAATGCCTGTCATTATTTAATAAATTCAACCTTCAGCTTCAGTGATTTGTCACAAACATCCTGAAACTACAGATTTTATGAGGAACAGATCAAAAAATTCACAAGTGGTGGTGGCTAGGGACATTAGGCTCTTTTTACCCTATACCCAGGGTACAGGGTTTGAGCCTGAGTACTCTAGCCATCACTACATGCCCTTCCAAACCTCATTTACATGCGACACCAGACCTTACTCTATTCAGTAGACTGTGACTATGTAACAGATCAGAGGAATTTGTGGGTTATTTTATGAATAGGGACAGCACTGCCCATTACACATGGCACCTTGCGCAGCTTTAAGTACTAGTAAAGGTGACTGTAAATCCCAACCTTGAGTTTTACAGTAAGCCAGTCATTTTTTTGTCCTTGATCAACCTGTACAATCTCCTATTCACTTTTATGCCTTCATTGTCCACCACATTCTTCAAGAATGTTGCCAGTATTTTTAAGTCAGTTTTTTCTTCTGTAATTGCTATATATATATTTGCTTTCCTTTTTGGATAATCTCTCTCCATACCTTACCACCTCCCATCCACATACACTTTCTATTCTCTCTCTCCCTTTGAAAATTATAACCCTAAATATCTGTCTTCTAGTTACATTATTTGGTGTAACATTTCATCACAATTATGACAGTACACAGAGGACTACTACTGGGGGGTTTATTTGTCAAGTGATGGATACATTACTTTCGTCAAATTAAATAGTTTGCTTATTACAGTTTTCCTTTCATAATAAACATCCTGCTCATCTGTGTTATTTTTGGCATGTTCTTGTAAGTATCTTTGTATCCAATATCCTCTTTTCTCCTTAAGTCATTCGCGGGTCAGTGATATTACTTTATGATATTGCATAAAAGGTAAGAAAGTATATTGGAACCCATGCACAACCAAGGCGCCTGCCGGCCGCTGTGTTTTCCATAACAATAAGAAACTCTGAGGAAAAACATGAGAAGCTTTTACTGTTATGAAAAGAACAATGTAGAAGAATACATTCAGATGCAGAGCTCCAGTGAACTGTATTGCTCTTTGTTTTACATGTATGCGCGCACATGCACACACACACACACACACACACACACACACACACCCTCCCTCACCTTACAATTCAACAGCCATAAGATATCCATCCACATAACGAAAGAAAAGAGCTCGCTTGCAGCTACGATGGTTTCCGATGAACGATAACAGCTAACTGCTTCCAGGCCAGCATCTGAACAGAAGACTTGCTTTTTGATGAACAAAGTTGCAACAGAACTGCTTCCAAAATGAAGTCTTCTGATGATAACTCTTCCCGCCGTTTGCAGCATTTGAACAGCCCAGCCGGAAATGTGTGCAGAGCTATTCTGATAGGCTGGTAGCACTGACGGCGCTGACGTCATCACGCATGTGATGACATCAGCCAAAACACAGCAAAAATGTAAAAATAAGTGGAAAAAAATCGGAAATGGAGTGCCATTCGGGAATCGTGGCACCCCATCATTTGGACCGCAAAACTCGGTAAAAACCTAAGAATTCGGGACAACTGGGAGGTATGTCTCAGGCTTTTCTCTCTGTTCTCTGTTTTCCAACTCTGATACTTTTGAGACAGCACTTCTCAGCCAGCTTTTTTTTTTATTTAAACCTTTGATATTGCAGTTTTATCAGTTCATTTGTCTAGCTAAAGCTTCTTCTATTTTGCCCAGCTTTTTATTATTTGAGGTTTATATATGCTTTCAATGTTTCATTTATTTTAAACATCAATGATTACATTTGATTTGTTTTTCCTATAAATTACTGGAAGCCATTCCACATACCAAGGCTGAAACTTCAACTGTTTTTTGCTAAACAGCTATAAGATTCCTCCCAAAGTTTTTTTGCCTCCTTTTCTGGCTGATTTTTCTTACTTTTTTCCAATTTCTTCTTTGGTGGCATCCAGGCACTGTAACTACTCACCTTTAAATGAAGTTTACCCAAGCATATGCATTTATCTCTGAAGTGTGCTTACGATTAAATGAATGAAAAATAAAATATATCAATAGTGACCTAGAACTGCATCTCTGCTCACTGCTGTGAGAAATATATAGTGCAATCTACCACACCCTCTGCCTTCCTAAACTCTCAACTCAAGAATCAGAGGGGATGATGATGATAATAATAATAACGATGATGATGATTAATGGCCATTTGTTAACCATGTAGGCCTACTGGACATATAATACCTTTTCAGGGGTATCCCGGGAACCATGTCTGGTTAAGTGACACTCTCAAGACCACACAGCAGGCAAATGAGGGTTGAAGGAATCTAAACCAGTACCACAAGAACTAAAGCTCACAGCCTTAACCCTCTGCATCAACTGTCAGACCAAAGACCTAAAGTCAGGAACAGATGTTAAATATTGGTGTTATATACGTAGAAAGCTGTTAATAACAGGTTTTCCATTAAGAAGAATTTTCTGAAGGGAACAAAGTTTGAAACACATATTTGTCATTATTTAGCGTTTAGGTCCACTGCCATTTACCAGATGTTTTTCAGGAACAGACCACAAATATGAGGGGGAAAAAAAATCAGGGACAGTTGATAAGTCTGTGTTGTGCACACACATGACCATCAATTACAGTCGTATATCAGTTGTATAACTGTACACCTCAGATATTTGCTCGAGATCAGGTGAATGAGTAAATGCAGAAATAGATCTCTGTTCACTGCTGTCAGAACAATGCAGTGCAAACAATTTCAACTCCCCTCTGTTCTCTCAACTTCTTATTTTAGGAATCATTGACAAAATAGCCCAAAATGGGGATGGATTTTATATTCCTCCTATATACTCAAAGTTGCTATAACAACAAGCTTTTCATCAGTAAACACTTTCTGAAGGACACAAATTCAGAAATGCACATGGCTGTCATTTACTGACTGAAAATCACAAAATCCACAACAACTTAACAGAAAACCACTGATTTTACATGGAACATACAAAAATACCTCTCAGCTTCTTTGCTCAAGAATTCTGGACAAATCCAAAAGCAATGAAGGGATATTTTTAAATATTTTATTTTACCTATTTGTTAACCAGGTAAATCCAGTAGACAAAGTATTCCTTTGTCAGTGGTGAACAAAGTTACCTAGCAAACAGAGGTGGAAGCCTTCAAACCCTATACTATTGACTATATTAAGTAGTTCACTCACAGTTCAGTGCCTTAAATTGTACTGGTCATGTTCTAAAGCAAGTGTTAATAAATAGACCTTTGGAGTTGGACATAACCTCATTACTATACAGAAAGACCTGATTATAGACTTTTTGAAGCAAAAAGTGTGCTGTTTTTTTGTTGATAAGGATGGGAACCTTGAGTATGTTTTCAGAGCTAAAAATCCCTGCCATGACATCATGAAAGACCGAACTCTAAATGCCTCACTACATAAATGAATGTATAAACTACTGTGATTTCCATTTTAAATGCATCAGTAGTAGTTTCTTCCTTCCTATAAATGCAAGTTGTCAACTAGTTCTTGCAGATGGAATACCTCACATGCAGTGGTGGTGCTGCGGTAGCGCTGTCGCCCTTACAGCAAGACGTTGTCCATTCGATCATAAGCTAGAGCGTCTTCTTTGCGGAGGCATGTGTGAATGGGCGTGCCTTCATTGAAGGTTATGAGACAGGGCTGGTAACCCGGTACGTAAAACTCCATGGCCAATCATTAGCGGACCGGAGTTCCGCTGTGGCGACCCCTAACCAGGATAAGCCGAAAGACACAAACAAATTAACACATGATTTAGTATAGTGAAAGCGCAATGTAAATAATAAGCAGCTCCTCTCAAGAGCCAAGTTATTTTACTTATCCGCAATGCTTTGCGGATGTCAACATTTTCTCAGTACCTACCATGGCATCATGTTGTGGGCATGGTTATAGAAAAAACTGAGTAAACAGTGAAACTAAAAAGTCAAACAGCACACTATAATCTATTTTTTTTTTTTTTTTTTTTTTTTTTTGCAAAATCATTTGCATCTTGAGTACAATGGGAAAATAAATTAACAGCAAAACAAAGATGCTTCTGGACATGACCAACAGACTGAGCACTGGACTATTCCTATTCACTTGAAAAGTTAACTGAACAGATGCTACATGGACACGCTTGTCTAAATAAGAAGCATGGAACTCTAATGACTGGCATTACTGACTGGTGTAATCCTCAGTGACTTACTACAAAATGAAGTATTTACCAGAGGTCTAGCAGTTAGTACAGAGGATTAAAGTTCTGACGACTTAATGGGCTGGGAGTCAAGGGTAGAGGGTCCGACTCTTTCTACTTCTGACTGCTTACTGTTTGATGATGAGCAAATCAGTCACAGCCTGTGCTCCTGAAGAGGTCTAGTGTGTGACCCTGAGGACTGCTTGAAACAAAAAGAATCATGTGTATTCTCTGAAGTGGGCTTCACATGAAGACATTGTGTTCATTTTGTGAATGTCCACTACTGGTTGACTGCAGCAATTAATAGATTTTAAGCAGGTTTACTATGGAACACACACACGCACACATACATTCACCTTGTGTTTTTTTCCGAGTTTACTTATCAGATTGCAGTGTTGCTTTATGCTACCTGTAGTACAAAAGTCAACTTTTTCTACCCATGACAGCTCATGGTACAGCTCCATGAAGTTACACTATTTTTTTTTTTTTTTTATACTCATTCATTCTATTCTACGTAACCATGTTATTTTCTTCATGGATTAACTGTTTTTTAAAACTTGTTCTATCCACAATGACCTTTTGCTTAGCCATAGTATCTGTTCCAGGGATTTCTGAAGCTTATTAGCTGATGTGAGAGTAGCCCAACCCAGGTAACTGAGGTTGTAGACGTGGTCATGACAGATTTATTTTGTGCATTTTTGGGGCTCCAGATCCTACACAGCTGCCTAGGTCACTGTGCTGGATTCTTGCTCTGAAAAGAATAGGAGGAGATAAACTCACATGAAAATAAAATATGCTAATTATTAGCAATTATCTCCTAATGGACTAAATGAAGATGTAGGTTCTTCACATTTATTGTGCAATCAAATATAAGTGACTTCAGATGTGAATGTGGGTAAATATAAAGCTACTATCATGATGAATTTAGGCTACATAAAAAAAATAGTAATAAAAATGAGAAACATTCCCCCAGATGACCTCTTACTGTCTATAAGCTGACATGAGAGAGTAAAATACTTAGATGTACTTGTTATTAAAAACAGTTATTTAAACTACTACTACTCTGTACATACATATAAACCACTGAGATTTCAGTAGCTTCCCTAAAACTAAGGTTAAGGAGAGAAGGGTATGGCATAAAATATAAGTACTTGTAAATATGCATGATATATATATATATATATATATATATATATATATATATATATATATACAGGATTATTTCTGTTCAAATATGTTTATGCCAAACAGGCGTCAAAAGAACTAAGCAGATTAGTGTTCACTTGTGACAGAACTGAAACAGCTGCAATGCAAATGTTCAGCCCCTTTGCTATATATACACATGCATTCAAGAGACTGGTTTTACTTCTCACAGCTGGTACGCTGAAATGAAAATGCAGGACACTTGCCTTAAAATAACAAAAGATGTCACTGAATATAAAAAGCTGTATTCTGTGAATTAATATTTTTAATTGTACATGGAGGGTGTGTTACCTCAAGCAGAAAACATTCCATTAGCTAATGTCAAATAAATTATGCAGCTAGTCAGGGTGTGTTGATGACAGTTCTTGTGTGCCATGCCCTAAGCAAGGACTAAGATCATTATAAGTGCAATCCAAAGATATCACAATGGAAATCTGTAATTACGACAGAGATGAATCTCAAACTGTGATATGTCCCCTCAGGAATGCAAATGTATCCAAGTCCAAGTCAATTCTAATCGGTCTTCAAAACAGGTTATTTTAAGGAAGACATATGTATAAGTATTCTAAGCAGAAAATATAGTGTATGATGTCTGATTTAGGTTAGGCACAAATTCTGTCAGATGCAAATAACTGGGCTTTCTCAACTGTTTTCTTTCCCATCTGCTCAATACAAACCCACTCATCTCCTAGAGCATGTACATTTTATCAGAAAAACTCCTACTGAGCAAGACAACTTCAGCAACTCCCAGTTTTTAACTAGAGCTAGATAACTGCTTTGACTTCTTTGAAACCTACATATATATATCTTATTTCATTTTAGCCTCCTGATCACCCCTCACCTATCAAGCCTAATCTCTACGCATCCTACTGGATTGGTTGCCTAGAGTAAAAAGTCCTGTGGCTCATTTGTCTCACTAGGAGAGACGGGTGAGGGGTTTGTGATAACAATGGTGCTTTCATTCACAGGGAGTCAGGGTTTGCTGCTTAGTGATGTGGTTTTGTCTGGGTATGCCTGCTTGATGTACAAGGAAGAAACATCTGCAGCATCTAGAACTGCCTGTAAAAGGCATAAGAAATGAAAGCTGACCTTTAGCAGTTCAAGCAGTACAAGGCAGTAAAATCCCTGTTTACAAGGAACCTCAGTTGTTACAGCCAGGCCTACATAAGACCTGGACTCTTCTCTTGCTGCTTGTAAAAGGCTTAAGTATGTGCAGGGCAGAACAAAAGGAAAACCAAATAAACAGAGCCTTCCTAATCAAATCCTAGAGGTAAATCCCCTTCACATGGTTGGAGAACCAACTCGCAAAACCTTTGTGAAAAATCACACCAGTAGAAAAACTCATGGCTTACAGGGGAAAAAACAGCAGTGTACCTGCTGAAGTACCATGTAAAATAAAATAAATAAATAAAATAAAAATAGCAGTGTCCCTGTTGAAGTACCACATTCTCCAAGGAATATAGTGGTGGAAAGATACTTTCCAGCATCACCCAACAGAAAGGTGGTTAAAAATTAAATTAGGACTCTCAAGATTGCTTTTTGTCTGAAGACATCTCTTTACTTGTAAACAATATTCAAAGACTTAACAGTTATGTTTCAATTGCATATAATGAAATATAACAAATCTACCCCAAAAAATTAAAAATAAGGACAGAAAAACTATGGTTGAAAAGTAAAATCCAGTCTGTTTAAACAAAAAACTTGTGCCTTAATCTATTTTTTTACCTTTCCCTAAACGCAACTGAAACAAAACTGTTAAGTCATTGGAAGAAGGTAAAACTTGTTTGGCAAGGCAGCGTTCTAGACCACACCCCCCAGTGGTGATCCATTCCTCACCGATGGCATTACTCTTGATGGCAAACATCTCAAAACATGCCCCTCTCTGAACAATTGAACTAAGTGTATGTTTTTACAAGTTTTACCACATTACAAGCAGATGAGCACTGCTCAGATAAAGTACTATTTATGAATAGAGATGTCTTTAGACAAGGAGCAGTTTTGAGAGTCCTAATTTCATTTTTAACCACCTTAACAGTTATGTTTCAATTGCATATAATGAAATATAACAAATCTACCCCAAAAAATTAAAAATAAGGACAGAAAAACTATGGTTGAAAAGTAAAATCCAGTCTGTTTAAACAAAAAACTTGTGCCTTAATCTATTTTTTTACCTAAATATAACAAATCTACCCCAAAAAATTAAAAATAAGGACAGAAAAACTATGGTTGAAAAGTAAAATCCAGTCTGTTTAAACAAAAAACTTGTGCCTTAATCTATTTTTTTACCTTTCCCTAAACGTTGGGTGATACTGGAAATTATCTTTCCACCACTATATTCTTTGGAGAATGTGGTACTTCAATAGGAACATTGCTATTAAATTTGTAAGCCATGAGTTTTCAGACTGGTAAGGTTTTTCACAGAGATTTTTTTTATGTACAGGTCAGTTGTCTATGACTCTGCACTTTTTTTTTTTAATTACAGTGCAGTATTTCTATTTGCAATACATTTTGAGTGCTTCTAAAGCCTACCAAAATGGAGCAGTCCGCACTTATATGGTCAAACTGCTCTATGGGCACAACTTTCTGCTGAGTACCTCTATTAGAAAGAGTTAATTTACCTGGGTCTCCACCACTTAGTCTTTTAGGTGTTTATACACCTGCATATTACTCCAGTTGTGTGTTACACCTTTTGCTGATTTTTTTTGGATGAAGCAGATAGGGCCTATGCTCACTTTGAACTGCTGCGCTTTGGGCTGCTTTGGTTCACTTCCAACTGTACTCCCATTCTCTTCACCCCGCCCTTATTACTTAAAAACTTAACCACGCTGACCTCCCAACATCCACTGTTCAAGACATCATAATCAACCAATCAGTATTGACAAAATCATTCCACCACATACCTAACTGCACCTGTTAACTCCCAAAGTTCACAGGTAGCACCACATCTGTATTCCTACTATTTATTTTTTATTTTATTTACTTATTTATTGACATTTGTTAACCGGGTTAGTCCAACTGGGCTTGGGACCCATTTTCAGTGGAGACTTGAGGAGAAAAGCTCCAAGAAATGCAGCAGTTTACAACAGAGGTTATACAATCTCTAAATAGGTCTTTTACAAGCACAGTTTACACAAATAGATGATAATACTTAAAAAAAAAAAAAAAAAAAAAAGAGAAAAAAGTTATACAGTGTTGAATATGAACAAATTGGTTTCACAATAGATATGTTAGGCAAATCAAAAGAAGAAAAATTAAAAGGCAGTACACCTGTATTATATTACAGAGTAGCAGTATAATTACATATTTACATTACTGGTTTGTTTTGTCAGTGCAGATATCAAAGATTTGGGGAGAAAAAAAACAGGCTTGATTTGGTCAAATCAGTTGAAGAAAAAAGGGGGGGAATGACATAGGGTATGGGGAAAGTTATCAAGTTGGGGCTTGGCAAGGACAGATTTTAGAAGGTAAGCTTTGAGTTTTTCTTTAAAATGGGATAGGTGAAAGATGGAACAGATGTCCCTGGAAAGTTTTGTTCCAGGTTTTAGCAATGGAGGATTTGTAGATAGGTATTTGCCGATAGTTTTTTTGGGTTTGTAGCATTAGTTGGTTAGAGGTACGAGGAGAAGAATAGATTGAGATGAGAGAAGAGAGGGTAGGGCAGAATAAAGGTTTGTAGAGAAGGGAGTGTAACATTTGAAGTTGAGATAGCTGCAATAAGTGTGGAAATTCGAGCCAGTGTAGGGAGTTAAGGGATAGGCAGTGGTGTGCATTATATGGTGAGTTTGTAACAAATCTAGCTATCTTATGGTATGTTTGTTGAAGTTTGTTTAATGTAGTAGTTTGGATATGGGTAAATATAGGGGCAGCATAAAGAAGGGAGGGAGGGAAGGAGAAAAGCTTGGGCAAAGGACAGTCTAGCACTGCATGTTAGGTATCTTTTGTTACGATACAGAAGACCTAGTTTCTGGTGAGTCTTTTTTATACTGTGTAGTAAGTGTGTATTAAACTTCAGTTCATCATCGATAATGACTCCTAGAAGTTTAGTTTGGGTTTCAGGTTTGATAGTAGTGTTATTTGAAGAAGTGATAGTAAAGGTGGATTTGTGGTAAGAGAGAGAGTGGGGAAGAAAAAGTAACAGTTTGTTCATTTTGGGGTTGAGGATCAGTAGGTTATTGGTTAGCCACTGTTCAGTAGAGAGGAAGGTCTGTTGGGTAAGAGTATGAAGTTCGGATATGCTGTCAGAGATACAGATGAGGGTAGAATTGTCAGCATATTGGATGAGGGAAGATTGTTTACAAGATGTGTGGAGGTCATTAGTAAAGGTGTTAAAGAGGAGGGGTCCCAAGATGGAGCCCTGGGGAACTCCTGTTGGAACAGGTAAAAGAGGAGAAGTAGAAGAGAGCCATCTTACTGATTGTTTCCTGTGAGTTAAGTAGCTAGAGAACCAGGTGAGGGTGGAGGTAGATAGGTTAAGATTAGCAAGTTTGGATAGCAGTAGGGGATGTGAGACTGTATCAAAGGCGTTTGAGAGGTCAAGGAAAAGACCTCTGATTACTGCGTACTGCTCAAAGAGACATACTAATTACTGCTCAAACTCATCTGTAATTCATGCCCAGAGCTGCTCCATTTCCTGTACTATCTAAACAGCCCCTACATAAGCCACAATCTACCAACCTCCTTTTGATCTATTCTCACACTGCCTTCTCCGCTATCCTACTATCCTCATTACTCTCCTTACCTACGAAACCTGACTATTGCTCAGAGATCTGTCTCTGGTACATTAAATCACATTGTAGCGGTGCCACAACTTATCAGATCAGCACTTCTTATAATCTGTATACAACCTATTGCGCTAATGTTGCATTCAGCCTTGGTGGCAGATAAAGCTCTTCTTGCTTGTCTGTTAATCTTGCTTCTTCTCTTGGATTAGATTTCAGGCACACACATCTTCCTCCATACTTCTTTTGGGCTAGGTGGCAGAGAGACCACTTTATTTTGCTTTAAACTCCATTCTTTGCTTTGTTGTACCTTTACACTCCACTTTCAGTTGGTCTATACCAAATTTCACCCCCCCCAGTTCATTAATCTCCTTCTCTTGGCCTAGCTATGAGGAGTATCCTCCTCCCTTTTTTGCTGTAAGTGGCAGACAGACTACTCTCACTTATTCTAGCCACTTGACACTAGTTATGGGATCCAATCGTTCTTTCCTTCTCTTCCTGAGTATTCACATTGCACACTGACTACTCTTTCCTTACTCACTGGCCTTCAGTCTGCTCTGCATAGAAGGCAGTTAGACAGCCCATCTTCTATTTACATTTTTTCTGTCTCACTCACCTTCACTCTGCCCACACAAGTTTTAGCTAGGTAGCCTATATTTTACACTTTTCCTCACAGGCCTTATTCAAGCTAATATATATTATTTTATTTATCCCTTTTCAGCAGAGGCCAGGGAGAAAAGCTCGAGTGAAAATAAAAATAAATATAAACATTGTAGAAGCTAACAAACTTGCAAGGACATTACATGAGCATACAAACAGCACACAATGATGAGAAATGCATTTTTCCAGAGGTAGCATTAACATAATGTGATACAAAAATAAATTCAATGTTAGTGAGTTTCAGTACAAGTGAGTTCAGTTATAAGAGAAAGATAGCACCCAATGAGAAGTACATGGTTACCTATACAGAGGTTAGTATTAGCCTGGAGAGTTACAGGTGCAAAGCTAAGTATTGGTCAAGTGTGTTGTTAGTAGCGTTTTAAATTGTGTTATGGAGGAGCTGGAGATAATGGGAGTTGGTAGTTTATTCCAGAATTTAGGCGTAATTTTTGAGAAGAGTGATTCCCCGGCTGTGTTGTTAGCTTTAATGGTATCCAGGAGGAGTTTGTTTCTGGAACAGAGGACTCTAAAAGTAGCATATTGTTGTATAAGATTTTGGAGAGCGGGGACTATATCAGGTTGATGGAGGATTTTGTGAGCAAAGGTTAATTGTTTATAGTGCAGGAGCTGAGGAAGTTCTAACCAATTTAGTTGTTTTAGAGCTGTGCAGTGAAGAGACCTGTGTGTGGCATCAGTGGCAAATTTGGCAATTTTATTGTAGTAGGATTCCAGCTTGGTTAGATCAGTTTTACAAAGGTTGGTCAGAACTGGGGAGGCATATTGGACAGCTGACAGGAGGTGTGTGCCAGCGATGGTAGCTTTTGTGGTTCTAGTTAGAAATTGTTTATTCCTGTAAAGTAGGCCTAGTTTCTTATTAATACCTTTTTAATGGTTTGAGCAATGTGAATATCAAATTTCAAGTTGTTAATTTTGACACCTAGTAGTTTAGTTTGAGTTATTGGGGTGATCATTTTATTTTTAGATTCTATATTAAAAGTTAGGTAGGACAAGGGAGAGCTTGTAGGGTAAAGACTAGGAGTTTTGTTGGGGTTGAGGATGAGTTGGGAATTGAACAATGCTTCTACAGATAAAAACGATTCCTCAGTAATGGTGTTGTAATGAGATGTTGTAGCGAGGGGGCTGCACATATCAGCATACAGTCATCTGCATATTCTCTCATAATATTCTGTCAATATTCTCTCGGCCTTGAAGTAGGAAAGGTTCTCCTCCCATCTTTCTCTCAATATCTAACCAGAAGCAAGTACATCAACTATGAGCATTTTAAGGACATATTTGTCAAGTTTAATAACCATTCTCAGCTTATCTACCGGTCTTCTACATTACATACACTTACTCACTAAACTCCACCACAAATACTTCTAGTCATCTATCTCCTATACAATTCCAATTCAAATACCAATCTATATCCACTACTACAGTAAACTTATTACCAATGTAACTAGGAGGCAATTTGAGACAAAACTGCATGCCTCATTGCTTTAGACCCATTTCTTACTTCTGAAAAAGCTTACATGCCATACTTTACTACATGGAACACAAGCTTTTCCAATCAGGTGATCTAGACTCCAACTCTGGTACTGTACAACAAACTATCTCTACTTGAGAAATCAGTAATTATACTATGACTGCTAAGACTAAAGGCAGTAAAAGTACATGTAATACTTGCAGTATAAATAACAAGTCGGCTACACTGGAAATATGGATGGCCACTGAAAATTGTCAGATTCAGGACATCAATGAAAGCTAGCTAAAAAGACAACATATGCACTTGACCTTCATTTAAACTGCAGCATCCTTCATTTAAAGGAACTACATCTATGAACACACAAATCCTCTATGATAATAGGACAAGAACTAGGATAGGAGGTGAGGTCATGTTCCTCCTCAAAAACAATGCATCATTAAATATTACTAACTCCGACAATGCCAACAACAACAACAAACCTCTAAATTGGATAACAGCCAGCCTTCAGCACAGGAAGACATACTCAACTAACTACTGCTGTCATTTATACCACTCCTACTCCTCAGTAAACCCTTAGATATACCCTCCTCAAAGTTATCCCTAACGGCTTTCAAAAAACACTATTAGTATAGGAAACCTTAATGTTAAAGCTATAGTTCTGAGGCTACATGATTCAATAATATGCTATTAAAACTCAACCTTGAACAGCTTGTCAAAAATTCAAGACCCAACCATCAATCCTGAAATTATACCACTTTAGAGCACATTATTCTAAATATAGGCCACCACTACACTAATATTACTATTCTATCAAATGTGCTTAGTTACTACTGTCCAGTGGTCTCCATGTGGTTGTTTAAAACTCCAGAACTGCCAACTCAAATAACAGCATGATAACCATTCACCAACTCCAAGCTACCCATCCTGGACAAGCTATTAAATAGCATTGATTGATCCTCTCTATACCTCACAAATTACTCAACTACTGCTCCGACATATTTCATGACAACACTTAGTTCTGTGCAGGACTGTGTATTCATATATACATTGGAGAGATGGAAGACAAAATAGGGATCTGCTTCAATAGAATGAATTAGCACATAACTGAACTTGAAATGATCGAGAAGAAAAGATTGGAAAGTTAAAATAGTGAAAGTTTACATTTCCGAAACTACAAACAACGAAATGCAACTGTGCACTTCAAACGCCAGCTGGAACCTCTGAATGGAGATTGTGGACACGCACAAAAGCCAGGTACTACATTTGAACACTAATAAAAAATGTACCTTTTTCAATGTTTGTTAATACAGATCATGGTATAGTAAGGACAGGGAAATGTATCCTTTTCCTCACTGTAGTGAGATCTCAAAGATGGTATATATAATTTGCAGGGGGTGGGGGGTACAGGGGGGCCATGCCCTCCTGCAAAAACATTTAAAAATGTATATTTGTGTGTTAAATTATTTTTTGTAATGTAATACCTGATCATTTTTGTGTGTCTGAAATCTCCACTCATAAGTTCCAGCTGGTATTGGAAATGCGCAGTTGCGTTTCATTTTTTGTACTTTTGGAAATGTAAACTTTCGCTATTGTGACTTTCTGATCTTTTCGACTCTATCATTTCATTTATGTATTAATTCGATCAACTGAAGTAGATCCCAAAATAGCCCATGCCAAGGTTATCCAATGATATTAAAATCCTAATAAAATAGAGAGAGAGATGGAGTGTGGGCAGCCTGGAAGCAAAACTCCACAGATGAGAACCTTCTGCAAACATATCTCTCATTATGAAAACAAACCAGAGTCGCAACCAGCCAAGTCAAATCTATCTACTTAGGAAATACACAAATGGCTGCCATTAGGAATCCAAAAACGTTCTGGAAAGAAATTAAGGAACTAACAGGATAATGCACTAAACTGCCTTATTCTCCTAGGTCACTTAAAAGTAATAATTCCAGTCAAGCTGAGGAGTATAAAAACTTTATCATGTCTAGTACCAGAGACATTATTAGTACTTTTCAATCCACTACCAGCATCCTGCTAAACTGACAGGACACTACAAAACCACTAATATACCACCCCAGCTGAATATACAGCTGTATCCCATTACAGGGAGATCTCAGTCAAAGACACTATCAATCACATTAAGAATCTGATGCGATCCTCTGCTGTTTTCTCCTCACCCCACTCCACTTTCCTCCCTAGGGCAGAGAGAATTGCTAGCCCACTAACCTTCACATAAAACCTTTACCTCAGTACAGGAGCAGTAGAAGCAACCTTGAAACATATCATCATAACTCCCCCTCCAAGGAACCCTCCCTAATAATTCTTAAAGGATTTTAGATCTATCTTTATGCTCTGTCCACTTTCTAAAGATTAAAAAAAATCTGTATAAACAATTGGTGAAACTATAAATAGTTTTGGATGACTACCTAAAACAGCTTAATTTCAGAAACACCTTTAGTACTACAACAGTTGCAAAAATGTAACTTTGGTTATAATACCATGAAGTGGTTCCAATGTTACCTTGGAAATAGAACATTCCAAGTCCGTAGTAATGACCTCATCATCCTTCGGCACGCTCTTCACAGGTGTACCCCAGGGTTGAACCCTGGATCCATGCTGTTCTACTTATTCATAATGATCTCACTAAAGACACTCCATTACTTGATATCACACTATATGTAGAGGACATCCTGGTTTTACAATGCAATAAATGGCCATTTAAATTACAGACTGATCTACAACAATCCTTTTCAGAGTTATATAGGTGAGCTGAATCTAATCATCTTCTAATTAGCCATGAAAAAAATTCAGATGAACATTCATGTATAGTACAACACACGCAGGAGTGCAACAACCCCTCTTACACTGCATTACCAGCAATCCATTTACTTGGTGTGGGAATAAAACCCACAGCCTTCTGTACCAAAAGCAAGTTTGCTACCGGTTACACCACTGACACTGCCCTGTTAGCCCTGAAAGAGTGCTACCTTCCTTTGATAGATCTGTGGTTAACCACCAGGGATTCAGACTGTAGTCCCACTCATGTCTCAGTTACTCCCTCCCAACAGGTCTACTAATCAAAACTAGGACATGTCTGTGTTATAATCAGGACTTTCTCTCTCCACACCATGTAACTGGCGTATGAGTGATATTGTTTTAACTTATTGTGGATAGCTCTGAGAAAACATTTTACTAACAAACTGTTAATATCTTAGAAGACTGGGAAATGGGAAGCTGTAAGCCAAATGTCACGGTCACAAGTTAACTTGTATTACATTACTAATCCCACAAAGTAGCAGAGAAACAGCATGGGTATCCTCAGAAGGGTTGAAGTCACCCTCACACATCAAGAACGGTATCCGCATTCAACCCAGGCACATTAGTCTATTCTTCTCGGACCCTGCACTTCAGTGCTGACAATGGGAAACCAGAAGACAGGAGCCTTGTAGTCCTGCTGTAAGCTTCAGTCAGTGATGCTTTTTTGTCATAGGTTCAGTACCTGTTACGTGAACACTGCATTATTTGTTGTTTAAAAAACTCATGTTAACTTCGCATTCACTCACTACTGAATTCTAAATATGTTGACAAATTAAAGCGGAAGAAAAGAAATCTACCTCCACGCTTATCCACTTGCTAAAGATTTCAAAACAGTGGACAGACAAAAAGGTCTACTTGAACCGGGATACATAAAACTGCTTGTATAAAATCTACTTCAAAATTATCTGTTATCTTTTGAATTAAGAAGTTGAGCTTTGATGTCAACACAAAGCAAGGCTTGGTTTCTGTGGATATAATACTTCAGTTTTGTAAGGTGTATGTAGAAATTTACTCCTGACTGGCAGACAGGTTGTCCCTTGGGATCACATACTAAGGTCAGAAGGGAGCAACTTGGGCACAACTGTAACCCAGCCAAGATATTACATCAGTTACAGCATGGACAGAATGTGTGAAGATTTTTCCTTCTAAGCATAACCAGTAGCAAACACTTCAGTAGTCATATGACTCAGAAGTCATGTGAGTTGTAAGCTTGTCAACAATCCAGTATTCTGCAGAATGTCCAGGTTTTTGCCTATTTTATGTCTGTTCCTCATAAAATGTATGGTTTTCTGGCAAATTGAGGATTGAAGTCAAAAGCAATGGCAAACATTTGAGTTTCAGTTAATATCCTTCAGAAAATACATGCCAATGCAAATCTCTCTAATTCCTTAACATCCTAATGTCCTTTCTTTAAATTCTTACACTAACCTTAATCTATCCCAGAATTTGACTGAAATGTACTATCTAATTCTCCTGTCATAAAAAGTATATGGCTTTTACGACCTACTTCTTATTCTATAATATATTTTCATGCATCATTATGTAACATGCACATTAGGAACTCTCTTCTACCTTGTATTTAATATATGGTCAGCTTTACTGCTTGCCTTTATATTTTGCTTATTTTCCTTTTACTGTATTTCACATTATACTACTTTGTTATTGTCTTAATATTTGTAACCATTATTCGAGTTTTTTTTAAATTCTGTTTAATGTGTACTGTGGAGCTTTTCTCCCTGGGCATCCACTGAAAATGGGCTCATACCCAGTCAGACTTTCCTGGCAAACAAATGTTAAATTAAATAAACTGCAGTTAAATGTGATTACTGGGTTAAAGTAATCTCAACACTAAATCATGTCTGCTTAGAACCTACCTGATATGTCCCCTTTATACAAATGGTGCTCCTTTCCTCTGAACTCCTGAAAGCACCTATACCTTTCTACAAAGCCTATGCAATAAATTCTGATTCACTTATATATATCTTATTTGATCACTTGTATACAACTTGTTTTTTGTACACACACAAAAAAAAAACAAACACATTAGGGGTTCATATACTCATTTCTTTGAGAAAACCCTCTTGCTGTAATTTGAATATGTGAGTCATAATTTGTATTAATATGTTATGGAGTTATAATTGGCTATGGTAGTTTCTATGCTTTGTTACCTATGTTATCCTAATTGTTTTTGTAATTGAAGCTTTTCTCCTCGGGTCTCCACTGAAAACGGGCTCATGCCCAGCTGGACCAACCCGGTTAACAAATGTCAAATAAATAAAGACCCCACAGGGCATTTTTTAAGCCTAGCCATGCTTTCCAAATGTATTGGACAGGGTTTGATACCATAGTTTTTTATTTTATTTTTTACAGGGAGTACAAATATACATACATAAAACTTATGAGTGACTGCTCAAGCCCAAGTTTTCCCTAATACAGATATGGGTTCCAGACTATGGTTACTTTACTGGTCCAAGTTATGCTTGAAGTAGTGCTGAAAAGAACTCTGTTTCACATGAATGGGAAGTCAGTTCCAGAGAATGGGGTGATCTCTGAAACACATACCTATCCCTCTAACAAGTTTTATAGGTTCATAGATGAGTACTAGGCTAGCTGCCCTTGAAGTCCATTTAAGCCTAGCCAACTTCCCCTTTAAAGGTAAGAATCAAACTCTGAATCTTGTGTCTGTGAAGTAATCAACTTAAATCTTGTGTCTGTGAAGTAATCAACTTAAATCTTGTGCCTGTGAAGTAATCAACTTAAATCTTGTGTCTGAAGTAATCGACTTAAATCTTGTGTCTGAAGTAATCGACTTAAATCTTGTGTCTGTGAAGTAAACAACTTAACCATTATACAAATGATGTTTAGATTCATGGAACAGTTATTTCTGATGCTACTTGTTTTGTGGATGTGTAGTAGGTCCATCAGACCTGGATCAGTGGATGCTTTGTAGGCTGGCATAGATCACCTCTCAGCAGTCTGTAGAAGACAGAGTACAGAGGCAAGGTTTTGAGGTGCTCTGAATAGGACATGTTTATTCCCTGTATTTGTTTTGTAAGGAATCACTGTGGACACAAGTTTTTGCATATGCCTGCTCAGGTATATACAGAAGATAGTGTTGTGCTCAATAATTAGTTTGATGAGGGCTGAGTACAGTGGAACAATGACAGCCTTGGACCTAGATGCCATACCCTTGCTTACAAGTTGCTTTACATAAAATTATTTCTTTATTACCATAGACGCATGCTGATCAAAGGCCACATTACTGTCTACATGTATTCCCAAATCCCTGACCAGTGGGTCTCTACTCATAGGGGTATATTGTCAATATGGTGATTTCCATGGATTGCCATCTTTCCAAGAGACACCATTTTGCATTTCTTGGCACTGAGTTTTAGACACTGGCTCTGGCACCAGTTATTAGTTTGTGTTAGGTTTTCTTGGAGGGTATCTGTGTTTTAAAGGATTCTATGAATGCAGCAAGTTTGCAATCTGCAAACTTGGTCAACCAGAGGCACTCGACATTGGCCCTGACTTCAAAGTAGATGTCAAAAAGTGGCATCCCCAGCATTGAGCCTTGAGGGACTCCACTAGTGACTGGCCTCTCTGTGGAGATTTTTGGGGTCTTATTTGCTAGCTAGCCGTCTATCCAGCAAGTGACAGGTGTTTATACCTAATTTTGTGAGTTTGTCTACAATACTCGAGTGAGGTATTCTGTTGAATGCTTTGGCCAGGTCAAGGTAGACATATGCATCATTTTGCCCTCATCAGTTGCTTTGGTGACCTTCTCAAAGAAGACCACCAGGTTGAACAGGCATGACCTGCCCTTGACAAAACCAAGCTGTGTTGGTTCCAGTGTCTGAAAGTTTCCTACGTTATTGTTTATCGTTTCCATAATGGTTCTTTCCATGGCTTTGCAGATGAGACTAGTCAGACTTATGAGACTGTAGTCACTAAGGTTTTTGATGGCCTGCCCTTGTGCAAAGAATGACAATTGCAGTCCATCATTCACATGGCATGAAGTTTGTCTGATGGCTACAGTCAAATGGCAATTCTAGTGGTCCTGAGTGTTTTCCTGCTATTACAGAGGCACCTGGGATATAATTGGGGCCCATTGCTGCAGTGTTCTTGGCCCTGAAGAATGCATTGAGGATCTCTTCACTGGTGTTAATTGGGGAAAGTTATGGTTAAGGGTATTTTCTGTGGGGTACATGGGGAGTAAAATTGGAGCTAAATTTGTCAGACAGTAGATTTGTTTCATTTTTCAGTTCAGTACATGTGGCTACATTTACAATTAGTTTAGCAGACTGTTGTGTACTGCCTTTGAGGGTGTGGACATAGTTGAAGGAAACCTTGTGATCATCTTTGGATAGGGATGCTATTTTTACCTCAAATTTGGCTTTGGTAGGCTGAATTAACCCTTGCTTATTTAGGATGTTGAGCAATTTTTTTTACCTTACCGGGCACTGCATTCCTAATTTTTGCCATGATTTTCTTTATTTTGTTATACAACTTATTGATGTTGGGATTCCACCAGATTTGCTCATTTTTTTTTTATTTGAACTGTGCTTACTGTGGGTAGGTACAGCTGTCTCTATAAAGCCATTAACATGACAGTACAGGATTTGCATGACAATTTCACATAGGTAGTGGTATTCTTAAGGCTTGGGGATTTTGATGTTTTGTCAGGGTAATCGCCTGGTAGGAAGTTTTCTGGGAAAAATTTCTAAAAGTTCCAGGGGTACCTGGGATCCCAGGTAAGACAGCTTTATGGTCCAACCTGATGAATCAGGGCATTAGACTAAGAGAGGGTGCAACATTCTCCCATGTTTGTGAAGATTAGTCAAGAATGTTAACACACTTAGTGGGCATACAGACCAGCTGGTTCAAGATGTGTGTGCTTACAGAGTCCAGGAATCTCTGGGACTACATGTCTGGGGTCATGTAGAATTCCCACTTTACAGTTGGATAGTTAAAGTTGCTTGTGGATATGGTGTTGGGTTGAATGGGGAGTGTCTCCAGCATGTTTACATGTTACAGGTTTCCTGGGTCATACAGTGGGACCTCTACCTTGCAAGAATATGGTGTGAGACATTCTGGAAATGTGGACACGGAGAAGCTCAAGGATGCCATATGGTTTGACCAGTCTTGGGATATGTTTTTGATATAATTTAAAACAATGTAAGAACCTTCTCTGTGTGGAAGATTTTCAGTCCATATATTTCTAGTTAATCACTGAATATTAATCAGATCAGACAATAGTAGTAGAAGTAGCGAACGTAAACTCGTCTCAAGTCAAAACAAAACAAAAAGTAATAGAAAATATATAATTGTACAGCATTACTAAGTATTTGAAAGTAATCCAAGCAAGGCAGGCAGTCTATTTCCAGTCGAAAATCCTTTATTATAAAAGGTTTTTTGACTGGAAACAGACTGCCTGCCTTGCTTGGATTACTTTTGGATACTTAGTAATGCTGTACAATTATACATTTTCTATTATTACTTTTTGTTTTGACTTAAGATGAGTTTACGTTCGCTACTTCTACTACTATTGTCGGATCTAATTAATATATAGTGATTAACTAGAAATATATAGACTAAAAATCTTCCACACAGAGAAGTTTCTTACATTGTTTTGTTTTTGGACCCACTACACTTTAGTGGGTTGTTTTGAGACCTTGGGGATACCACGGAGATTACTTGTTTTTTGATATAAATTAAGACACCTCTAGCTTTTGTCCCCTCCTGTGCAGTAGCTGGTCTAAATGTGTGGAAGACATTATAGCTTTGCACTGCTGGGGTGCTCTTCATTGCTTTAAGTCATGCTTCAGTAACTGCACAGATGTCTACATTCTTCAAGGTGAGGAGAGCTTGCAGGGGAATGAAGTTTCTTGTTTAGACTCCTGGCATTGAACAATAACACCTTTAAATTTTCTTGGGTTGATTTTGCTATGTCGGAAGGTTTATCAGGTTGTCAATGCTTCCAAAAGACACAATGGGTTGGACAAGGTTTTAGCTAATGTTCAAAAGCCAAGATGGGACAGGTGCAGATTATTCCTGACAAACAAGTGTGATCTGTCAACCACATCATTCCAAGTTAATAGATATTCCCTTTTCCCTTCGAATGACACCAAAAAACTTAGATTATTAAAGTCAATGACTTTTTGTTCATATTATGGCATCATCCTTACAGAAAGTTGGATGCTGCTCAGTGCTGGGCTCAATGTCCTGCGACACAGTCCAAAACCTCCACAATGTTTCTCTTCATATAGTCCAGGGAAGTAAGTCTCGAGCATTTACAACATGTAGCACCATAGGGTCATACTGGTACTTGTGGTTCAATAACCAGGGAGTGTGTGCATGTACGTGTGAGATCTGGTGGATCCTGGCAATATAGGCAAGTGAAAGTGACCCTCTCCTTGCTCAGTCTGGTGAGTGGGACATCTGTGTTTCACACAATGGAGTCTCCTATGACCAAAATATTGAGTTGCATGGTGGTTTGCCTTGTGGGTTTACAGGTTGAGACACCATGAGTTGTGTGTGTGTGTGTGTGTGTGTGTGTGTCTCCTCATGGTGGGTGGGGTTGTTAAGAGTGTTTTTGAGGCTGGGTGGCTTTTGGAATTTAGGAAGATTACAATTAAGAGCCTCAGTTTATGTCGGTCTGCGTGTCTGATACATACTATGTGTGGTAGGTATGTATAGTGTGTGTATTTCTGACAAAATGCTTGTATATGAAAACCTTGCCTCCAATGACACTGTGCAACTACATCTCATATACTGTTTCAAGTTTAACACTTAGGTAGTTGTCAGTAAATACCAGGCACCTGCTTTGTTGCCTTAGTAAGCCCATATCCACCAAACTGGCTGCAGAGATGGTAGGAAAGTGCATATCCATGGTTAGTGGTCCTTATTACATGATCTACAAGAGAATGGTACAAGAGGGGTTTACAGCTGGCGTATAGCCTACAATCAAGATTATCCAAGACTAACTCAGCACTGATATTCTCCTTAAAGATGGAAAGAAGCAACTGAGTGTCCACGACATAAATTTTTTTTCAGTCCAGATTAGCAAATGACCATACTAACCATCAGCTGCTAGACATCATCTTTAACAGCCCCTGCCTTCTATGCCCAGTACCACCCCATAGGTGGGGCTACTGGTGGGTAGGGAAGACAAAGTTGAGAATGGTGCAAGTACAGTATTTTTTGCTCTGGATAAGGCTGCATAAAAAGGATGGAAGGGAAATTGAGAGTAGCATTGTGAAAAGCAAAATGGAGCCCTACTGATGGGCAGGCATATGTCACCAAAACTGACATGCAAGGGTGTCATGGGGGAAATGCCCCCTAACTATGCAGGGATGCAGCCCTCATTTGCCTACCCATTTACTGAAGCTGCACAGCACTATTGTGGTTTTCAGTTTCACTAATGGGTACTCATATCCTTCATGTCCTTGCATGATTCTGTACCCTCAACCCAAAAAAAGAGAAGCAGGGCAAGCCTCATGATTCCACTTTCCTGTAGGTGCCTGAGCTGCTGGATGAACTTGGCTAACATTGGTCAAAGTCAAGGTTTTACTCCTGGTCAGCAACAGGGCTGGCCACAACATAACATTCTTCTGGGGGCATCACCTACACAGTCAATAGGGGATCAAATCCACACTCCAGAAGACAGTCAGAAGTCAAATTAACCCACCCTTTGTAAATGTCCTAAAATGTGGTAATCAAACTAGTTAAATACAGATACATTAAGAGAATCCTATAGCCAACCATGTCAAATGTCACGGAGATTGAGAAGCAGAATACAACTGTATTCATCATGTGTCATTAGGAGCCAGTTCATAACCCTTAGAAGTCGGAGTATTATATCACAACCAAATCTATTTGAAACTGGAATGCAGAATTCATGATCCTTGAGGTCAGAATGAAGTATAGATCACCTTAAGAATCTTGCTAATAGATCAAAGATTTGAGATGGTATCTTCCACGATCATCTAGATTCACGGCAAACTTTGTGACAGCCTATGTAAGCAATGCCTCCTTTGTGTTGACCCTAAAAACCCTGCAGTTAAAACAGGATATGATAATCTACTAAATAAAGGAACTCAAGACTTCAAGGTATGCTGTTACTAAGTAGTTAGGAAAACAGCCAGATTTATACATTATAGGATGTAAACCTAGAACCAATGAGAGAATCCTGAGTGATAAATTTATCCTAACACTAAGACAGTAATGATGTCCACACAAATGTCTTTCTCTGAAAAGATATCAGGGGATGCAAAAATCCTAATGGAGGTACTCTAGCTCAGAAACATCAAGATAATCAAGTCCTAAGTTTATACTCTGCAGACAAAAATGTATCAGCAAGTTGCAAAACATGCTGGGTTGAAAAGCCTGTCAACTACTCAAGAAAATTGCCAGTCAATTAGCTGCAGCAGAGATGGCTTGACCGAAAAGTTGTCTTCTTTTGTGAGGTTTGTCATAAAAGATTATTCTGTTCGATTCTAAGTTTATCATCCATTATGCCAGAGATTCACCATTTGAGCTCATTGCTAATTCCTAATCCACAAAGCTCAAATTCAAACAGGGATAAAATTCCACAATCAGGGGATGGTTGAAATGTCTTCTTTCATGTTTTTTTTATATACAAGTAACTATGATGTTTGAGGAAACATGGAAATGGGTTATAATAATGTGCAGTAGAAGTGATGTTTTAAATAAAGTGTCATTTGGGAATTTCTTTCACTCTGTGTGGTGTTAATTTATTTAATACAGTTAAGGTGTATGATATGTGGGGGGTACATCTTTAAGCTCTAAGCTTTGTAATTATTAAAGAAAATTGTTTAATTATTTAATTGAATTAAGATGAATTAATGTGGTGATGGAATATAAAGGACTGCTGGGATTGTATCAGGTTATTCCATTGAAGGCCTAGGAGGCCGAGGTACCAGGATGAAGTGAATAAAGATAATTGGCAGCTACAGCAGTGCTTGGTGTTTTTTTGTTTGAGGAGAATTCTTAGCTCCTTTGTGTGGTTTGGTTTTTAGGCCATAAAACTCCACAGGACAGACAGGGCATGCATGAAATGGGGCAAATTAATCCTTGGAAAATGACAGGGTCTGTTGCAGGCTGACAGGATAATCAGTGATGATGAGAGGTTCATCTGGATCACACACTAGACTTCAGCACAAGCTGGAGTGCGACATGAAGACACCGTTCCACAGTGACAGCACACAAACTCACGTATTTCACCAACGAACAATCTGGAGGCTCCATCTGGGGCACCACCAGGTAACAATCAGACAATAAAATAGGTGCCATGACTAACTCACAGTCATTCCTGCTAGCAGGAAAAAAAGTCCATTGTATGTCCAAACAGATGGAGCACAATGGTGATGACCTAAAAAACTCAAATTCCTTCAGAATTTGTACATGAACCACTGACTCATCACTCAGCATACTAAAATCACCAAAATCAAACCATCATGGTATATTCAAGTCTGAGAAGACAAAGATGTCTAAACATGAGCATCCAACTAAGAGCACCAGCAATTTTTTCCTGTGCTCAATGCATTCTCTTCATTCACCTGTGCAAAATAGAGGAGCAACTACACTCCTACCTTCCATCTTGCCCCAGCACAAGGTGCTGAATAATGGAGAACCAATGTTGTAATGCTTCCAAAAGTATCAAACAGAACTCTTGTACAACCTTAATACCTGATATTTAGGAATTTTTAAGTGAAATATGTATTTTTTTTTTGGTACGAGTGTAATGTATAAAGATATTCTTCGCCTTTAAATGTCGAGTGGAATGCTGAATTGATGTTTAATTACCATCATGTACTGATTGGCCAGTGATTCTAATGAGCAGTATAAAATATGCAGTAGCTATGACTTTAGTATGGTCTGATGAAGTGATGGGATACATCACGAAAGCACTAACCTACTTTTAATAAAGACAACGGTTTTATTATTTCTATACATGAGTTGTGGCTCCTCCATCCTTTGGTTGGTTCACTGAATGCTGCTGTGGTTTTGTTTGAATACTCTTTTTCAACGCACCATTTATTCAAGATGTGACCTTGTTTGTGATATTACTGCGGTGGTGGTGCTGCGGTAGCGTTGTCGCCTCACAGTAAGATGCTGTTCGGTTCGATACTCAGCTAGAGCGTCTTCTGTGTGGAGACATGCGTGAATGGGCGTACCTTCGTTGAAGGTTGTGCGTCAGAGCTGGCAACTCAGTATGTAAAAATCTACTGCCAATCATTAGCGGACCTGAGTTCCGCTGTGGCGACCCCTAACCGGGAAAAAGCCCTTGTTTGAGATACTGTACTCTGTCAATATAAAAATGACCTCAAACACTGTACTCTGCTAGTCAATTTTGTAGAATCAGTGCTAAAGTGAACCGTTTTGTAAAGATGTATAAAAGAAAAGACACCTGTACTTGAAATAATTTGCTTGATTTTTGAATTGAAATATGAAAATTTGGAGTCTGTTGGCACGATCAAACGTAAAACAGTTGATGCAGTGTAGCCTGAAAGTGTATCGCATGCACTGAGACAAGAATACAGGTCAGATTACTGGAAAGAAATGCTGAGGATTAAGTGAATGATGAATTTAAACCAAAGACAGGTGAAGAGTGTAATATAAATTATGAAGATACTGGTGCTGAAAGATACAAAAAGAAAGTTGTACACTTAACATTCAAAAGGCACCAGATCAGTTTTGCTTTCCTAACCAAACAATGACTGTTAAGCATGTGCTATTACTGACTCCTCCATAGACACTCATATCCTCCAACAGGGACTTGCCAGAACCAAAACATGGTATACAAGCCATAAATTTAATGTTAAAGCCAAAAAGGTAGTGTAGCTCCATTTGGAAACTTTGTCTATCATACTGATTACCACACACCACTTAAGATTAACAGTCATTAGATATTGAAGTACTTTCACCAATGATTAACTATCCTTTGATCATGTGTCAGATACAGTTAGGAAATTCTTCTACCTTCCTCGGTTAATTACTAAATATTTAAACTCAAGGTCCACTGATGTCATAATCCTCATCTCTTCTTGCCTCATTAGATGAATCACACACTATAATAAATGTTTGGAATGTACTTCTCCAAATGCCTTGCCCAACTGAAAAGTCTGCGAATTCTCTAACTGAAAAAAATGAAAAGGCAATTTTCTAACTACTTGGAGAGAATAAATCTCTCACATTTCTCATACTGGCCCCCTAGATGGTGGCCTCTGCCTCACCTTCTAGGCCATGAAAGATCCTGTGCTATAGGCCTCCTCTGCCTCAGAAATACTGTTAACACCCATTTCAAAGATCTCAACCTTCATTGTAATATAACCAAGACTAGCTGGAGAGACAAGTTTCTCAACCAAACAATAGGAGTGTCCATATTCACCAAGGATAGTCACACCTCCAGGCGAGTTGCCCAACACAATACATCTGAAATTCTCCAGGAGCAACTAACACTAGGTAAGACTGCAATCCAAATTGTCACTTTCTACAGATCCCCCACCATGCCCCAAGATTCTCACTACACCTTTCTAAACATAATGGAAAAATATTAAGATCCAACCAAACACCATAATACTGGGTGATTTCAACTTTCCTGCCATTAACTGTGAAAACTACTTTGGTACCAACACCTTTTCCCAACGGTTCTTGGAATTCATAAATTCCAACGCCCTGGATCAATTAATCCATTGTCCCACCAGAGGCTCCAATATCCTAGACGTGGTCATCACCAACATGGGAGATAGATGCTCCACACCAGTGGTCACCCCCTCATTTGTCAGGTCTGACCATAAGCAAATCACCCTTGACATCCACATCCCACCCCCACCCCCCAGTAAGGAAACATCCTTAAAAAACTTCTCCAAAGCCAATTTGACAAACTTCATGACACCCATGCAGATGGGAGCTGAAAGTTCGACTGCTGAATCCTACAGTGAGGCACTGTACGAGCACATCCACTCGTGCATGAATCGTACCATCCCAAATAGAACCAAGATGCTCTCCTCCAAAAAAAGTAAGCCAATCTGATGGTCCCCTGCCATAAACAAACTTTACAACAGAAGAAAAAAACTGTTGCAGAAAAGAGGAAAATCCCAGGATGCAAAAAACTCCCTTACCAGCCTCAGTAAGTAGCGGAGATCCCTCATAAAATCCTCCAAAGCTAGTTATGAAAATAAAATTGCCAAAGATTCCAAAGACAACCACAAGGCATTCTATAGTTATGTCAAGAATCTAAATGGCAATGCTCAGATTTGCTCTGAGCAACAAGAGAATGGCATTACATATACTGATCCCAAAGATACTGCCAATATCCTGGCAGATTGATTTAGTGCCAACTTCACCCCCCTCTCACCCTCTAATAGGCCCATCTCAATACCAAAAGATTGCCAAATTCCAGTAATCATGACTACACAAGTAGAAACCGCACTCTCCAAAGCTAAGAATACAGCATCCATGGGACCAGATGACATCCTGGGCTATGTATTACATGAACTACAAAATGAAGTGTCATGTTTAATCATAGCCTCTCCTCAGGCTTCATGCCCACTGAGTGGCGCACAGCTACAGTTATCTCCCACCACAAGGGGGATCCACCTTGGATCCCGGGAACTACCACCCCATCAGTCTGACGAACCTGATCTGCAAGAGCATGGAACGCATTATCATGGAACTGATAAACAAAGACATTGGGAACCTTCAAACACCGGACCCCACCCAGTTTGGGTTCATGAAGGGCTGATCTTGTCTCCTGAACCTGAATGACTTCTTCAAATCAGTCTCCAGAGCTGTCGACGAGGGTAAGGTGGTCCACACAGCCTATCTGGACCTCACCAAGGCCTTCAACACCATCCCCCACTCTGGAATCATAGATAAACTTACTAAGCTGGGCATAAATCCCTATGTCAATCAATGGGTTGCCAACTGGCTTACTGACAGAACCCTGACTGTAAAAGTAGCAGACTCCAAATCTAGCTCCAGACAAGTGACAAGTGGAGTACCTCAGGGTTCAGTCCTGGGACCGCTCTTGTTTGGCATCTACTTCTCTGAAGTACAGGCCAACACTAAGGGACTAACAAAGTTCGCAGATGACTGCAAACTGGGAGCCATTACTGAATCCCCCAAATGATGTGGATATTCTAAAAAAGGGCCTTACAGAAACAGATGCTTGGTGCCAGAGCCATGGGCTCAAGCTTAATGCCAAGAAATGTATAGTTATCCCCTTTGGGAAAAACCAAGTACCCATGAATTACCACATAGGTGGCAGTACACTAAACACCGAAAGTGTGATGAGAGACTTAGGGACACAGGTGGACAGTAGTCTCACCTTCGATAACCACATCGCCACAAGAGTCAGGAAATCCTTCTATGTGGCACACCTCATCACTAAGGGCTTTTCATCCAGAAAAAAGGAAATCATTGTCCCACTGTACTCATCCCTCATTAGACCCATTATAGAGTACAACGACCTGTTTGGTATGTACCTCACAAGACATCTGCAACAGCTGGAAAAGCCGCAGAAATACCTCACTAAATGAATTACAGGCCTAAAGCAGATGCCCTATGCTGACCGTCTAAAAAAACTCCAGCTATACTCTGTGGCATATTGTCTACTCAGAGGCGATCTCTGCTTAACATACAAGGCCATGTCAAACCCTGAGTTGTTGGACATGCTCCACTTAAAGAAATCTGAATCCCTCAGAGTCACACACTCCAGGGATCTAAACCTCGGCATCACAATGAACAAAACATGCTGGAGGGATAGGTTCCTGACCCAGAGACTCCCCAGACTCTGGAGTAGACTGCCCATACATGTCAAGCAGAGCTCCTCCTTGGCCCTCTTTAAAAGGAACCTTGACAATTGAATGGAAGATAGGAAATTCACCCCGGGGATCACATCAGTCACCCTGCTAGACAGGGGTCCAGGGAAGTAAATATTGTGGGAAGAAATAACCAGGGAATTGTTATGGCTAGGCTTGTATAGGCCATAGGGCCGATAGCCTAGTACCAACCTATGATCTATGCTACAAACTTTCAGAGGATGTCAAACAGTATAACAAAATGACCTTCACATACTTTCTTCACAATAGGCTGTTACCCACAGATTTACTGCCGCAGTAAGCAGTAGGTCTCTTACAGATTGGGAGGGCAAATCGACACATCCCACTCTCTGGGTTTTATGGTTAGGCTGAATATGGTCACCCAACATGCCTCTCTAGTAAGAACTTATGGAACAATAAGTAAAGCACAAGGGCAAAAGCCATAGAAATCTGAATGTAAAAATAAGCATGTTACCACGGTACAGATCATAACACTAGAAGTAAATTCTCCCACTGTTTTGGGTCACTTGGCTTATGAGAAGGTGGAAATGGTAAAATTAATTCACAAAAGAGCATTTCTATAAAAAAAGTCATACAGATGCTTCCAATTCTGTACTGAACTATATAAATGATACTGTTCATGAATGCACAGATTTATTTTCTGATTTAAGTTTACCAAAAATAATATAATTGCTGTGACAGAGGTACATGTTGGAGAAAGTACAGTTGTGTACACTTACCATAAATGTAGATGTTCGAGTGTCTTCACTGTTGTAGTCATCACTGTAGGGTTCTTCCTGCTGGCAGGCAGCCCTCGGTTGGCCAGAATCCCAAAGTCTGGGTCCGGCGCCGGTTGTGCAGTCATCCTCCCTGACGTCAGAGCGCCAGGGTTACAAAGCTCCAAGCCGATGCCATGTTCTCCAGTCTTTCTTGTCGTGCAGTGGAAGCAGTTCGCAAGTACCGGTCGGCTGACTCCTGTTATTTTTGGCACTTCATTCCAAAGACTTTCTTCTTCTCAAAGCTAAGTACCCCATTGGGGAAACTTTTTTCTTGCTCCAGTCCGATGTCAGAAAAAGTTAATAATTGTATTTCTTGTGGGAAGCAAATACCTCATAAGGATTTTCACTCTTACTGCATTCCTTGTCTAGGCCCTGACCACGATGTAGCTAGTTGTCGGTTTTGTGCTAGATTTAACCAACGTACTATTAAGCGGAGATACGATTTTGATTTTCATTACTTTTGCAGGCGATTTAATTACAACATGTTGTCGGACACGCTTCTGACTACCAGAGTTCATAAAAAGTGCAAGGATAAGGACAGGCCTCCGAGGTCCAAATCAGACAACAGTTTACAAGCAGAGCCAGCTGCAGGTTCAGCCGTCATTAGTGA
Organism: Protopterus annectens; assembly: GCF_019279795.1. Taxonomy (NCBI): domain Eukaryota; kingdom Metazoa; phylum Chordata; order Ceratodontiformes; family Protopteridae; genus Protopterus; species Protopterus annectens. Next base: position 1,442,643,933 of record NC_056729.1, on the reverse strand, counting down.
GACGCTTTCACAGCCCCTGTCATCGGCCATTACAGAACCGCTTGCCGAAACGGACTCCCACAAGGAGCCAACTAGGCCTTTGAGTACTCCAGGTGCAGGACCTTCGGATAATGCTCCCCCGGATGGGTCCAGAGCCGCTGTGCAGGCACCGGCTTCCGAGGGGGGTTTCAGGCCTACGCAGCTTCAGATAAAGGCAAAGACAAAGACAAGGACTCCTTCTAAAACAAAGACTCAGGCCCAGGCCTCCTCTGATCCGGGACCTAAATCTCAAAAACAAATGCTTAAAATGGAGGAGGACTTACTAACTATGATTAGGGGGGGTTCACATCCCCCTCCAGACAAAAGCCCAAGACAAGATTTGGACTATGAATCCTCTGATCAGGCATCTATCTCTTCAATGTCTTCCTCTGAACAGGATTATACTTTCCCTCCTTATGAGGATTCTGATGCTGAGGAATACATTCCTTCAGCTTCTCCCCCTGAGGATTTTTCTTTTGGGGAAACTTTACATGACATGAGGGAACATTTTCACTGGGAAGGACAGGAGTACTCTAAATCTAAGAGAAGGCTTAGGGATTTCCTTCTTCCCCAACACAGACCCCTGGCTATTCCTCCTATTTTGGATAATGTGGATGATGTCTTTTCTGAGGCTAGGTTAACTCCTGACTCCTTTCCTCCAGCCCCTGCAAAGCCTGATAGATATTACAGAGTCCCTGACTCCCACCAGTTTCTTTATAAAAATCCTACTGCTGATCCAGAAACCATTTCTCAGGGTCCTAAGGGTGTTAAGGCCACCACTGCTAAGAACCCTATTCCATTAGATAAGGATTCTAGACTTTGGAGAGATGGGGCAAAAAAGTGTACACCTCTGCTACTTTATCCATTAGGGCTTTAAATTGTCAATTTCATATGCTAAAATATCAGCAGTTTCTTCTGTCTGTTATGAAACAAAAGCTAGGTACCATTTCTGCATGTGCAGACAATAAGGAATTACTCGATTTGATGCATGCTACTGAGCAGGTGGGGAAACGTACCTTACACTGTGGTTTTGATGCTTTGGAGGCCTCTTGCAGGGCGGCTGCCACTGGCATGGTCATTAGAAGGCATGCTTGGCTAAAGGAACAAAATTTGCCTGATCAAGTGAAAGCAAAGTTACTGGATGCTCCTGTTCAACATAATGTTTTGTTTGGGTCTAAGGCTGAAGAGGTGATTAAGAAAATGGAGGATAAGGCAAAATCCAGGCAAACGGTTAAAGATTTCTTACAAGTTCAGCCCCCAAGATTTAGTAGAAATTGGCCAACTAAAAATTGGTCCTTTCCCAGCTCAGACAGGCCTCAGAGGGGTAGATATAGGTGCCCCAGAGGGAGGGCCCAAGCACAGACCTCTTATAGACCTAGACAGTGGAGTGCTTCCACCCCCAGCGGTGGAGAGGGCAGACCTCAATCATATAGGAAACAGGCTCAATGACTCCCCCTGCATGGCTCCAGGAACCTCTCGCCTGGAAGCCCCTCTAGGAGGAAAACTCTCTCTTTTTCACTGAAATTGGACTTGCATAACCCAAGACCAGTGGGTTCTGGATGTAGTTTCAAGAGGTTACAAATTCCACTTTCATACCTTGCCAAGACCAAACGGATGGCCAGACCTACCAAAAAAAAAATGGGCAGAGGCATTAAACCAGATGAGAGCCCTCATGGCTATGAGGGACATAGAACTGGTTCCACAATCAGAGACGGGGGAAGGCTTTTATTCAAGACTCTCTCTACTTCCCAGAAAACAAAATTCTTGGAGATCCATCCTGGATCTGTCAGTCTTAAATACTTTCCTGCAGATACCAAAGTTCAAGATGCTTACTCTGCAGCAGCTCCTGCCAATGTTGAGCAAAAATGCATGGATGGTGACATTGGATTTAAAGGAGGCTTACCTACACATTCCTATCAGACAGGAGTGCAGAAGATACCTCAGGTTCAAGGCAGGCTCGAAACATTACCAATTCTCTTCGCTGCCCTTTGGCTTGTCTACTGTGCCCAGGGTTTTTACCAAGTGCCTGGCTCCAGTAGTAGCTTACTACAGGCTCAAGGGAATTCAAATTTACCCTTATCTGGACGACTGCCTTATTCAAGCAGACAGCAAGGATGTCTTACTCCAGCAACTGGAATTTGTTCAAAATCTACTCAAGTACCTGGGATTCACTGTGAACGTAAAAAAGTCAAATTTGACACCCACACAACAGATAACTTTCCTGGGAGCTCTTTTAAACACAACAACCCAGATGGCATTCCTGACATCCAAAAAACAACTTCAGCTGGCTTCAACTTTCAAAACCCTGGCGTTAATGTCTCAGCTAACTGCAAGGAAATTCCTGCAGGTTTGGGTTACATGGCCTCCTGCATCCTTCTCATACCATATGCAAGACTGCATATGAGGAAGATACAATGGTACCCAAAAAGAGTATGGTCCCAGCATTGTCACAGTCTAGACACAGAGATTGCTGTCTTGCCTTGCCTGCAAAAGGAATTCCATTGGTGGGCCATGGCATGTCTTCAAAACAAAGGGAAAGCCTTCAGTCTACCTCCAGCCTACCAAGTGTTAACCACGGACGCCTCGGATTACGCATGGGGAGCCCACTTGCAGGGGAAAGGCCTGCAAGGTTTTTGAACAGAGGATCAGAAGCATCTACATATCAATTTAAAAGAGATGTTAGCTGTGCAGAATGCCCTCTTGGCTTTCAGGGATCTTCTACAGCCAGGGCAGCTACTGATACGGACAGACAACACCACAGTTATGTGGTACATAAACAAGCAAGGGGGTTCACACTCCTACCCCCTTTGCAGACTAGCCATGACTCTATGGAGCACAGCACTAGCTTGCAAAGTGGACCTACAAGCTCAGTTCCTGCCAGGGAAACAAAATACTCTGGCAGACAGCCTGAGCAGGAACCTGTCAGACCCACACGAGTGGATGCTAGACACCCAAATATTCAAGATGATTACAGAAGCCTGGGGCTGCTCGGACATAGATCTATTTGCATCTCCCCACAACTACCAGTTACAGACTTTTTGCACAAGGACATATTACAAACTAGCATGGAAAGTGGATGCTCTCTCATTCAGTTGGAGGAACCTCTCGGGGTATGCCTTTCCTCCTCTACCTCTTCTTCCACGGGTGTTATTAAAGATAAAACAGGACAAACCCAAGATAATTTTACTGGCCCTAAATTTGCCTCATCAATTTTGGTATTCAACACTGATTAATCTATCCCAGGAGCCTCCTTGGATTCTACCTCAGATTCCAAATCTTTTGTCCCAACACCAGGGCCAGGTTCTGCACTCTCATATCAAAACTCTCAGCCTTGCAGCCTGGCGTATTCAGGGTCTATGATTAATCCTACCCTTTCCAAACAGGTCATGGATGTTATCTTAGAAGCCAGACGGCCTAGCACTAGAAAATCTTATGAAGGTAAATGGAAGAGATTTTACACCTGGATGCATGCTCAGAACACAGATCCTCTCATTCCAAATATTCCATTAATTTTACATTACCTAACACACGTTACATAAGGGTTTATACTTTTCCTCCATAAAAATACATGCCTCAGCTATCTCTGCACATTACAATACAGATCCTCCAATTTTTTCACATCCACTTCTGAAACAAAATCTCAGAGGAGCAAAGAATTTAAGGCCCCCTAGGACACCACCCATACCTGCCTGGGACCTCAACTATGTTCTTTACAGTCATCACTGTAGGGTTCCACAGCCATGAGCGCTTGTAACTCCGAGAATCTCCTGGCTGAAGTCAAAGCCAGTAGGATAGCGGTCTTCCATGATAAATACTTTATATCAGATGTGGCAGCAGGCTCAAAAGGAGGCAGAGTAAGTTTTTCCAAAACATAGTTGAGGTTCCAGGCAGGTATGAAACACGAACATCAAAACCAGCAACTCGCAAAAGTAAAACAGAGCAATGAATGAAGCAAATGCAAGCACACGCAAGTAGAGTTAATAAAAGACATCCGTATCATTACTTTTGTAAATCAAAACAAGTTTTACATCTGAACTGATGGGAGAATCTGAATAAAGTGGTTAACACGGTGCATTACCTAACTGACCCAATGGTCAGAGGAATAAAGTCTTTACTGAGCCCCATATGACTCATGTTTGACTAGCAGAATGGGCTTGGAAGGGGGAAGGATGGTAATATGTGGCCAGGGAGGAGAGAGGCAGCATAGGCTCACTGTAACAAAACACAGTGATGGGCCTGATGAGTTCCATGCTGTATAAGTGGTGTGCCACTTAATTGGAATATTGCTCATGCACGATAGTATGCACGCATTTCCTGGGAGTTAATGATTGCTGAACTTTAAAGGCTACCACAGGGTGGGGGTTTATGCACACTCCATGGCAGCAATAGGACGCTGCACCACCATCCTTCATCTCCTCAAACTCCAGGTATGAGTCAGGTTGAGCTCAAGGGAGGTAATCATGCATCTGTTAGACCCAGTGAAGGTGGAGAGGAATTGGTGACAGCCGACTGTCAGCTCCGTGGAGGGGGAAAAAAAGAGCATTACCCATAGCTTGCAGCTGAAGAAATGGCATCAGCAATGCCAGATGGTAAGCTATCTTCAGTACTACATGAACATGAGGAAGTCTGGCAGACAAAGCTACACGAAGAAAGTTCCAAGCTGTTCATACGTACTATTCTATCAGGAAATGTTCTAGTGCATGTTTTGGTATTGCAACCGTACAAGCGGGATTCCACAGAGCTGTCTTATGGGTAACTGATGGAGTAGAAGGTGTTATAAGCATAACATTATTTATTACTATGGTGTCAAACACAAGAGCATGACAAAATACTGCTATAGCTGCTAAACAGATTAAGACAGCATAGTTTCAAGTTATATAAGAGCTAATCTAATGATTGTGGCAAGTTTGAAAAATAAGTCACATTTTAATGTCAGGGGGACTGAAATATATTTTATTTATATATATATATATATATATATATATATACACACACACACACACACACACACACACACACACACACACACACACACACACACATATACACACACGATTTCACAACTGCATTTAACTCTGCCTTCACACACCATAAATCAACCCTCTGCTTTTCTATACACAGACGAAATAAAGTTGTGAAACTTCATGATTATACAGTCTGTGCTCTACTCTGTCTACAACCAATATGGTTGATAACACAGTAGTTACACTGCTCTAGATATGTCATAACTATAATTACAATGCATTAAATTTATGTGTTTCATTACAATTCCTTTAGAAGGGCTTGTGTTACAGCTGTTACCAGTCTAAAGCAAATCCACTCAGTTCTTTTGCTAAATTTCCACAAAGATGAATAGAGCAGTAGTTCTAATTACATTTTGTCTGTAAGTGCGCTTCCAAAAAAAAAGTTTGGGATTAGATGCATTTACTAAAAACAATAAGTATATCACAAAGTGATTCAGCTATGATCAGCTATGTCATAATGTAGGCAGAATTATCCATCAGTGAGACTTAGAAAAGCAGTGCTTAAATGTTGATAAAACTGTCTGACAAGAATGCTAATAGGTGACAAATTCATGGGAGTCCGACACTATTTAAGTACTTTACGTAAAAGGTTAGGGATTGCTATAATTTGTGGTTCTCTGGTAAATTACTGAGGAATGAAGCAACCACATGGTGGTTTTCAGACCCCCAAAACAAAGTTACTCAAGTATTTCTCTGTGCATCCTAAAAACTGCTCATCTCACTGTGTTTATCCAGTCTGTATGGCATAATGAACATCTGGTTAATAATAGCTTGGTTACTAGCTTACTTCTGATGTTCTCAGACAGTATGACTTCCTGAACTTTACTAGTGAAGTCAAGTTAGGAACATCTTGAGTAGCCATTAAAAAGTTATCAGTTAATATTACTGTTGCTCATCTGGTCAGGATAAAACAGACGAACAGTTGTGGGCTCGGTTCAAGCAGCTTTATTACACACAAACACATCGGGAATGAGGCTTAGTAACTTAAACTTACAAACAGACCGACTACTACACTCATACATGTTAACACTCTGGCTGTTCTCTCAAAATGGCACTGCTGCCTGCACGTGCTCATTACTTATATGCACGTGCTACATCTGGAAATTCTTAAAGTTACACACACGCTCTGTTCTACAATTACTTTATTCATTACACTATATTCTGTGATAGGACAAAAGTGAATTTGAGATGATGCTCAGTGGACTGTGATGAATCTGGGGATAAATGGTCATACTTGCTTTGTGGTATAACTACTGAGTCTACTTGGAAGTAAAACATTTCTGGAACAGACTTTGGGGGAAGACTATGCAGTGAGAGCTCTGTATTCCTTCTTTAAGGCAACACTTCACATTTTAGATTTTTGTGCTACAGACATGGAGGACAGTACAAACAGCACTACATTTTTTTTCTCCAAGATGATACGATTTGCATTTTGGATGATTGTAAAGTTCCTTGTGGTATCACAATGACACCTGAGAGGGTGTACCTGTATTAAGACACAAGTCAAGCCTTCCATTAGTATCACTAATACCACTCCAAGCATATACATTACTGATGAACTAGCACAATGCTCCAGAGTATTTAAACCCAATTACTAGAACAATGACCAAGGCTGTTGGGGCAATATATGGTATTTTTAATGCTTTTTTACTGAGTTAGAAAGAAGATTATAACTATGTAATCAACCAACCACCAACAACTGAACAAGTAACCTGTATTTAAACAATCAAAAGGTATAAACCTACCTCAGGCACCTCTTTTTATACAAATTCATTTAATTTTTTTTGCCTTACATGTTTAGAACTACATGACACTGGTTTCCACCATTATTTTGTAGGAGTGAGAGTATCACATCTGAAAGATGGCTTATGATTCCAATTTCACATACATGCATGAAGGCATTTACAGATGCTAAACTACAACAGGATACGTAAATGACTTGAAAGGCTTACATCTGCATATCTAACGGAATATTTGGCCTCATTAATTATTCCAGTTTTCAACATTGCACATACCATATGACAGATGGATTTGGCATCCTCGGAAAACTTTTCGGAGTACTCTTCCTGATCTTCCTTCACCCTCCGGTCCACTTCATCTCTCTTAACTTTTTCTTTCCGTTTACGAAATGGTGACTGCCCTTGAATCATCTCATAAATTAGGCAACCCAAGCCCCACCAATCAGGGCTAGTGGTATAACTTTCATTGTTTATAACTTCTGGAGCTAGTAAACAAAAAACAGGCACTCAGAAATACAATAATTATGCAGACTGTCATAAAAACTCTTATTAAAAGGTGGTCCATAAATCATAAATGTGAAGGAAAAATTAGTAAGACTTGTTTCTGGCACATTCCCATACTCATATAATACACGGATTTCAAAAATGCTGTAACAAAGTTCTGGTAAGAAAACAAATATGAATACAGGATGCATGTAGCCCACTCTAAAACCTGAGGGATCTCCTGAAGAGTTTGCAAGATAAAATTCAGTAAGTGTAACAAAAAAATGTTGTTAATGTATAATAGTCCTGCTTAACACATAAAAAGTTGCATGTAGCTTTAGTGACACCTTAATTAAGGGGCTAAAAAATGTTAAAGTTACTCCTGTGCTTGGTGCCACTGAGTAAAGGCTATAGTTGGCTCTTAACACAGTAGCCAAACTGACTTCATCTTCTTGCTGAGGTTTCATTCTAGTGTAACATTTAAAATTAGGTTCAGATCAGTCTTATGACAAATAAGTTAAAAATAAAAAAACAAAACAATGCAAATATGCAGACAAAAGTTGATTAAGTGTGCAAAATACATACTTAGCACAGGGTCTACATTATAACATCAAACTGCCATAATACTGAATCGCAGACCATCGAAGCACATTATGTCGAACTGACCAGTCACTGAAAAGCTGGTAACACAAAAAGCAGTGTTTCAGAAGAGGAGAAGCAAGCCCCCTTGCAGCACTCACATCCCCTGCATATTACATACACCAACTCAGAGACTGCTCTACACTGGAGAAAGAACAAACACCAGATCCCAATAAATGCCAGCATTACTGAAACTGATTCGATGTCATGTGCTTCAATTCTCTGCTATTCAGCATCAAGGCAGTTTGAGGTTAGGACAGGGACTCGCCTAGCACAATATTCACAGCATTAGGATGAGACAGAAAGGGTGATGTGGGCTCTCAGCACAATATAAAATTGTATAGTAAAAATGTAATCTATTTATAAATTTAGTAAAGATGTGGATTAGCTGGTTTAGGGATCCTTTTTCAGCCAAATTCCATTATTAAGGTAAAAACAGTAAATGGATTCTCTAAATTTCTCCAAATCTTAGTTTCAATTGCACAGATGGCTAAAACCCTGAATAGTGTCCAGGGGAACCAATGAACGATTAGTAGCTCAGGTGTCTGATGGAGCCACCACAATTCCTTAGGGGGGTAAGTGTTGAAAGAGGTGGCTCAGGGCAGATGTTCAGCCACAAGTGGCAGGTCTCACAGCAAATACACACGAATGTACATTCTCATTGGGGAGGGCACTGTGAAGACTGAAGTGATGCAGGCTTCCATACAAATCCTAAATATATATGCCATTATTAGTAAAATATTGGAGGGGACACAAATCACTTTTGAGGTTGACTGTAAGACAGTCTCTCCAGCCTGCCCCCATTTTCAATGGGGAAATGCCAAGACTGGGAAATGGGCATGGCTGATACGGGGAGGCCTGAAGGTTTGTGGGCACAGTGAGGAAAAAACAAATCACTCCAAAAACAGTCACAATGGCTTCCAGAACTAGAAAAGTCAAGAGTAATTTTATTGGTCTAAATAACACACAAAGCCTAGTGAGTAACAGTAATCATACTTCATCAGCAAATAACTCTTATGGTAGGAATCACCGATACCTGCATCTACACTCAAGCCGGCAAGTATAGAAAATGTGCTTGAAATATGATTCCTTGCATCTCATATATTGTATTTATTATTATTTTTATTAATCAGCTGCTTCCAGTGGTCCAGAGGTTGACTCCCTCAGCTCCCATTTGCATAACTGTGTGCTTGATTAAGTAATTTAACCAGACAGCACTTGTGGGCTGAGTCTGAAAAAGGTCCAGGGGATTAGTGCAATATCCCAATTAACAAATACAAAATAAAATCTTCCTAGCATTGATTGATGCTGTCTCAGCTTGCTGATGTTAAATTTTTCTTTCTCTTTACTTGTGTCTTGGTTCTTAATAGCTCTGTGGACAAGCTTATTTTTATTTTTATTTATTTTACATTTATTTTACATTTGTTGACCGGGCTAGTCCAACTGGATAATTTCCATTTTCAGTGGAGGCCCGGGGAGAAAAGCTCCCAAGATAAAACAAGGTTATAAAAATTAAATCATTTACAATAATTTTATATGTTACATACATTGAGCAACAATGTTACATCACAGTCTTGGTCAAGTAATAATAAGACATAGAACTATCCACATATAGAGAGAGACAGTAGTTCTTTATAGAACAATTAGGTCCTTTGATAACATAGAGAAAGGTTGCAATTTAGATTTGTGGGGATATAATAGCAGGAAGAAAAAAGTGGATTAGTCTGGATTTGTACAGGAACAGAGCCAAAAGTTGTTCAGATGTGAAAGAAGTTGTTTTTTGAAAAGAGGAAAGGAGGTTAGTGAGGTGATGTGTGAAGGGAGGTTATTCCATATTTTGCCAACTGAGTTGGAGAAAAGGCAGTTACCTGCTGAATTTGTAATTCTAGCTATGTTGACCTGTAGCTTTTCGGCGGAGCGCAGCTGTTTCAAGTTATTATAGGGGATTAGGAGGTTATTGAGAGCAGGTGTCTTTAATGGTTGGTACAAAATGTTATGAGTTATTAAGAGTTGTTGATATATGAGCTTGTTAGGAAGTTCTAGCCAGTGTAAGTGTTTTAAGTTAAGACAGTGGTGGGTTCTATACTGGGATGCTGTGGCAAAGCGAGCTATATTGTGGTAGGATGTAGTCAGTTTCTTTAGGTTGCTTTTTGAGAGATTAGTGTAGATAGAAGAAGCATACATTAGTGTAGAGATAAGATGTGATTGTGCTAAGGTGGTCCGTGCTTCTGGTGTGAGGAAAGGTTTGATTCTGTATAGTGAACCAATCTTTTTATTAACTGCTTTTATAGTGTTATTGATGTGGTAATCATAGTTAAGATTATTATCAATAGTAACACCTAGCAGTTTGGTAGTAGAATCTGGGGAGATGATGGAGTTGTCACTTGCAGTAACAGTGAAGTTAAGTTGAGAAGATTTGTGGGTAGGTGTGAAAAGTAACAGTTTTGTTTTCTTGGGGTTCAGGAGAAGACATCTTTTTGAGAACCACTGTTCTACTGATGAAAAGGTGGATTGTGTCAGTGATTGGAGTTCAGGTTGAGTGGAGGCTGTGCATATAATGGTAGAATCATCTGCATATTGTATGCAGGTTGTGTTCTGGATAGATGATTGGAGATCATTAATAAAAATGGAGAATAGGAGTGGACCTAGTATAGATCCTTGAGGTACACCTAAAGAGATAGGCAGTAGAGTAGATAGAGAATTATTCCAGAGTACTGCTTGTTGTCGGTTTTCAAGATAGGATGAGAACCAGGATAAGGAAGAGGAGACCAATTCAAGGGACTTTAATATGTGTAGAAGAAGTGTATGGTTAACCATGTCAAAGGCTTTTGACAAGTCTAGGAATAGAGCAGAGGTTAGTTTGTTGTTGTTGCGGTTAGAGTTGATGGTGTTAGTAAATGAGAGTAGTGCAGTGGTGGTACTGTGTGAAGGTCTGAATCCATGCTGAGTATTAGCTAGTAGATTGTTATGAAGGAGATGGTTAAGAAGTTGTTTATGTATACATTTTTCCATGATTTTGGCTAGAGGAGATAATAGAGCTATAGGGCGATAGTTAGAGAGGTCAGTGGATTTACCTCCTTTGTGTAAGGGTATAATGTGTGATATTTTCCAGATGTCTGGAAAAGTACTTTCTTTTATAGATCGGTTTATTAGGATAGAAACAGGATAAGCAATAGCTTTAGCTGCTATTTGCAAGAATTCTGCAGGGAGCTTGTCTGCTGAGGGGGTAGTTGGTTTAAGTTTTTGTAAGAGAGATTGTATATAGGAGGTAGGTATGGGCTGAAATTGAAGGGGGAGTAGGGAGTTGTTGATTTTACCTAAGAGGAGTTGGGATGAATCAGGAGTTAGGTGGTTAGCTAGACTTTGAATGGAGGTGGTAAAGAAGGTATTGAAGTTATTGGCAATTAAAGAGGGATTATCAGGGTTGAAATTCTGTGGGTGTGGTGTAACTACTTTGCCTGGGGTGAGTAGATTATTGATGGTAGACCAGAACTTTTTTGGTTGTTTTTTGGTGGTTTGCTGAAGTTCAAAGTAGTAGTTTTTCTTATCTGAAAGGATGGCTTTTTTGGTGTTGTTTCGGAGCTCTGTAAAGGTTTGATGATCAGTTGGGTTTTTAGAGGAGCGCCATCTTTTCCAAGCTTTATTTCTAAGTTTGATTTTTTGTTTAGTATTAGAGGTTAGCCATGGTGCTTATTCAGCTCAGCTTCATTCATTTCCTAGCCATTTTAAATTAGCAGCCTTTTTCCAAGTAAAATTGTTCATAAACTAGTACGGGATAGTTTTTAGGATGAACAGAGGGTGACGGCTATATGGTTGCACACAAATTTGTCTTCATTTAACTGTTTATACTTGTGTAATATGCAGAAAGAAAGACGGAGAGAGAGAGAAAGAAAAGAAAAAAAGAAAACAATGTCTATGAAGATTCGAACAAAAAGCAACTGTGTGGTGTGTGTCTGCAGTATTAGTTGAGTAGTGTAGCATGATAATATTCTGGAATGTTTGGGTTCATACCTGAGCAAACAAAAAATCCCTGTGGGACATGCATATTTTTCGCAATGAAGGTTTGGGCTTTTCTTTTCAATTTACTTTCACATTTCAGTTTTGTCCCTTCAAACCCATCCCCTCCTTCAGGCCTACAATGGACAGGTTCCCACCACTCCCAGCTTCACTGTCATATAACAGTTTTACTTGCTCTTCCAGACATTCACTCAGCATGTGTCAATAGGCTGTGGTCTTTATCATAAAAAGATTTGCTTGTTGACTTTAAACCAAAGCACATACACACAGTGGGGCTTCAGTGTATGCAAGTCATCTCTATGGCACTGCACTAGGAACCCTTTAGTAATACTGGTGAGGGGCAAAAACAGTAATGGGACAGCTGAGAAGGAATATTTTTCACACCTAAGCTAAACAAGCAACTGTACATTTGGAAGGTCTCCTAGGTTCATAGGAGGGTACTAGGCTATTGGCCAGGAGGCCCTTATAAGCTTATCCAAGAATTTCGTCCATGTTCCCTCAAAGTCGGCATCTGTTTCCTCTGTCCAGCAGGGACACAGGTGGGATCCAAGGGGTGTATTTTCTGTTTCCCATCCATTTGTCCAGGCTCCTCTTAGAAAGAGCTAGAGGAGGTGCTCTGCCTGACATGGATAGGGAGTCTATTCCACAAATGGGGGAGTCTTTGGGACACAAATCTATTCTGCCAACAAGTTCGATTAATATCACAGACCAGGTTAAGGCCTTGCATGAGGGTTGCTCAAGTGTAGTTTGTCTTATGAATATGCAGCAACTCCATCAAGGCTGGGTCTGAGACAACTTTGTATGCCAGACGCAGGTCATCTCTGAGCAGTCTGTATGAGACTGAGTATAGGGACAGGATTTTTAGCCAATCTGTATAGGATAGGAGTTTGAGACCCTGGATTTTCCTGGTCAGGAACCTCTGTGGTCTCTCCAACTACTGCATGTGCTTAGCAAGGTACATACTGAAGGGGGCACTGTACTCAATAATGGGTCTGATAAGGGATGAGTACAAGGATGTTATGACCTCCTTGTTCCTGGATGAAATACCCTTACTTATGAGATAGGCCATGTAGAAAGCCTTCTGTACAACAGTGGCAACGTGGTGGTCAAAAGTGAGGTTGCTATCAACCCGGGTGCCCAAGTAACTCAACTGATTGCGTGCTTAGTACATTGTTATTAATGTGATAATAAGTGGAAATACCATTTTCCCCAAAGGGGATAATAATGCCTTTCTTGGCATTCAGTTTGAGGCCATGTTTCTAGCACCAGTCATTAGTTTGGGTAAGGCTGTCTTGGAGGATGTTCACATCACTGGGGGAATTTAAGACAGCCCCCAGCCTGCAGTCATATGCAAACTTGGTCAACCACAGACCACTGGTTTTGGCTTGCACCTCAGAAAAGTAAATCCCAAACAGTAGAGGCCCCAAGACTGATCCTTGGGGTACACCACTCATTATGGGTCTAATACTAGAGGTGGCTTCCCCTACTTTTACTAAGTGGGTTCTATCAGTGAGCCAGTTAGCTACCCCATCTGGTAACATACAGGTTGATGCCTAGCTAGGAGAGTTTATCTATTATGCCTGAGTGGGGAATAGTGTCAAAGGCTTTGGCTAGGTCAAGGTAGGTGGTGTGCACCGTCTTCCCCTCGTCCATGGCTTTAGTGATTTTTTTCGAAGAAGTTGACCAAGTTTAACAGGCATGATCTTCCTTTGACAAAACCAAACTGTGTGGGGTCAAATGTTTGGAGGTTGCTAATGTCCTTGTTTATAAGGTCCATGATAATGCATTCCATGGCCTTGCAGATCAGGCTAGTTAGGCTGATGGACCTACAATTGCCTGGGTCAGTGGACGCTCTACCTTTGTGTAGAGGGATGGCAGTGGCTGTCCTCCATTCAGCTAGGATGAAGCCGGTGCTCAGGCTTTGGTTGAATAGGGTGTTTAATGGAGCTGACAGTTCATGCCCGAGTTCATGTAGGATATAGCCAGGGATGTTATTGGGTGCCATGGAGACTGTATTTTTGCCTTTGAGAGGGCATTAACGACCTGCTTCCTGGTGATGAGGAGAGGGAGGCAGGTGCTGGGGATGTCATGGTTTACTGCTGGGGGGGGGGGGGTAGGAGGGTGAATTTTTTACTGAACCCGTCTGCCAGCAGGTTGGCTATATCTGTGGTGTTTGTGTATGTGGTGTTATTGACCACCAGTTCAGGACAGATTTGGGTGTTACTTTTAAGATTGCAGACATATGTGAAGAAGACATTGTGATTTCCTTAGTGGATGTGGCCAATTTGGACTCGAAGTTAGCCTTAGAGGATTTCACAGTGACCTTATTTGCTTGTTCAGACAAAGGAGAGATTGCTTCCAACTTGGCACCTGCTCCTTCTTGGTCCTGCACAGAATTTTTTTCCTTTTATTATAGAGTTTATTTATTGCTGCTGTCCACCAGACAGGTTTACTCTTCCTTGAGGAAGATGATTTGATCCTGTCAGGTATTGCAGAGTCCATACAGCTATGTAGGGGATCATCTAGTTTTTTTGGTGTAGGCTTGGACATTAGTGCTAGTTCCAACTGAAGGGATGGTGGTTGTGAAGCAGCTTATGCCTGCTCTGAGAAGATTGTAGTCAGCTTTGGAAAAGATTTTTGTTTGACCCTGACAAGGTGGTGTGATCAGGGGAGATGGTGACTTCAAAAGTGATCGCTTTATGGACGGATCTTACCAAGGAGAATGACACTGTAGGGGTGCTACAGTGGCTACTCATGTTGGCTAGGACCAGGTCCAGGATATTTCCACCTCTTGTAGGAGTGCTGACCAGCTGATCCAATGCATTGACAAAGTCGAGGAATCTCTGGGCATTCGTGTTTGGGCAAGAATAGGTCTTCCACTATATGGTTGGGTAGTTAAAGTCACACAAGATCAGGGTAGAGGGTTGAATCTTGATGGATTCAAGTAAGTCCAGATAGGTGCAGTGGGTGTCCTGAGTCATGTTTGGGGGTCTGTAGCTAGCTATGAATTGAATAGGTGTTTTGTCAACAGTTAACTGCACTTGGAGTGTCTCCTGTGCGTCATGCGATTTGATCAGCCTGGAGGTGTGCGCGTCTTTGATAAATATTGAAATTGCACCTCCTTTGGCTTTGTAGCCCTCCATTTGGGATCTGAAAGTATGGTAGGATGAGTAACCTGGTAAGGATGGGGTGCTCTCCACAGCTTTGTACCAGGTTTCAGTGATTGCACAAATGTCAGCATCCTCCAGGCAAGGAATGCTTGCAATGAGTGTGGTTTCACGCCAAGACTCCTAGCGTTTAGCAGCATGACCTTTAAATTTAATTTCAAAGAGCTTTTCATGTTGGTGGTCAAGCTTTGTACCAAAATAGTGCCAAAGTAGGCCTGACTGTGGGAATCATAGTATAAGCAGGAATTCTTGATGAAAGTCTGAACCAATAATCAAAGAGCCACAGCACAAACCTTCACTTTCTGAACATTTTTACCCCCCCTCCCACATTCCAAACTTGTATATACCAACACTGAGATCGCCATACCTTGGAGAAATGGGAATATTCTGGGAAATAGTCTTACACTCTGTTGTATATAATGGCAAATGAACCAAGCCTCCACAGCTATATCAACAAGTAATCCAAAATAACTTTATTCCAAAAATAAAACACGGTTAGCACTTTTGTTTAAAACTAGGTTAAACTTCACCAGGTCAGATGAAGTTTAACCTCGTTTTAAACAGAAGCGCTAACTGTGTTTTATTTTTGGAATAACGTTATTTTGGATTACTTGTCGATACAGCTGTGGAGGCTTGGTTCTTTTGTCATTGTATCCAGTTTGTCTTTTGTGGTGTTTAGCAGTTAACTCTGCTGTACATGTTAGTCCTTTCTTTGGCCACTTAGTCTCCATGTTTCAGGACCTGCTGTAGTGGGTCCAGACATTTCAAATGGTTACCATGACATTCTAATAGCTGGTGCAGTGCCTTATGGAAAATGGCAGAGCAGTTAGTAATTTCTTGGAAAGTGTATGCTTAACCCTGGTAAGTCTCTTCAAACATGGAACAAAGGAAACAAATAGACTGTTCCATCCTTCTGTGCTTAAGCACATTCTACAGGTAATATCTGAAACGATATTCCACATCCAGGATATGGAGGGCCCTTTCTACTCTGGATTCTATTCCTGCCAAAACTGAGACAGAGGAGAAAAAAAACAAGTGATGTATGGGAAGTTTTGAAACAAATGTTAGGAGGTATGTAGGTTAGATGTAAAGACTACCAATTCCTGTAAAAGAATAAGTGTCATACAGACAATGGCCTACAGCTTAGACATACTACATGCAAGGCAACATATTATAAGAGCTTAACTTCAACCAACCAACTCAGAAGATTCAAAACATAGCAGGAACAACTCTGTCAGCTATGAAAGTCAAGTACCAAGGAAGAAAATGATTCTGCAAATGTAGGCAGTGGTGCAGAATCTGTAAAAGAGAACTATCTGACAATCCTGTGCTGGGAAACATTTCTTCCATGTACAAAGTCAATGTCTACAGGTCAATGAAACATGGACCTTGGTTATGGAATAATTGAAAATTATAACATAAAGGTGCCTAGGATAAGTCAGGATCACTGACTGAATGAGGTGGGAATTATTTATTTATTTATTTTACATTTGTTGACCAGGATAGTCCGACTGGATATATGTCCATTTTCACAGGAAGCCTAAGGAGAAAAGCTCCAAGATAATAATACACATTGAACATTTAGTAAATGCTAGTGTCAAGCAGATTACAGTTATATACCAGCATTTAGCACATACAGTACTAACGTATTATAAAACACTTTACAAAACATAACATTATTTTCAAAGTTTTATATATATATATATATATATATATATATATATATATATATATATATATATACATAACACTGGGAGGCCACGGTGATGAAGGGGTTAGCATTGTCGCCTCACAGCAAGAAGTTCTCCGGTTTGATCCTTGGCTGGGGTGCCTTCTGTGCAGAGTCTGCATGTCCTCCCTGTGGTCGCGTGGGTTTCCTCTGGGTGCTCCGGTTTCCTCCCACATCCCAAAGACATGCTGTAGGTGGATTGGACACACTAAATTGGCCCTAGGTGTGAGTGTGTGCATGTGTGTGCCTTCTGTGGAAGGTTGGGTGCTGGGCTGGCAACTCAATACCGTAAAAACTCCACTGCCAATCATGAGCGGACACGTGATCCGCTGTGGCGACCCCTAACTGGGAAAAAGCCAAAAGAAGAAGAAGATATATATACATAACATTACATTCAGGTTTAAGACACATTGAGCAGCAGTTATACAATTGAGCCTTCCTGAAATGGAGTGGTAGAAAAAAGTTAGAAGTAGTTGAAGGTAAGACACCTAAGAAATAGAGGGGTCACTAGTCGGGGTTAGTGCAAGGACATAACCAATGAGTTTTGAAGTATTTCTGGAGTTTGTTTTTGAATTAAGTTCATAGGTTGGTACTAGGCTATCAGCTCTAGGGCCTATACAAGCCTAGCCAAATAATTCCCCGGATATTTCTTCCCACAGTATTTACTTCCCTGGACTCCTGTCAAGCAGGGCGAATGACATGATCCCCGGGGTGAATTTCCCATCTCCCATCCAATCATCAAGCTTCCTTTTGAAGAGGGCCTAGGAGGTGCTCTGCTTGACATGTATGGACAGTCTATTCCAGAGTATGGGGAGTCTCTGGGTCAGGAACCTAACCCTCCAGCATGTTTTATTTGTGATGACAAGGTTTAGATCCCTGGAGGGTGTGGCTCTGAGGGATTGGGATTTCTTTAAGTGGAGCATGTCCAACAGCTCAGGGTTTGACATGGCCTGTATGTTAAGCAGAGATCGCCTCTGAGTAGACGATATGCCACAGAGTATAGCTGGGGTTTTATTTACACGGTCAACACAGGGAATCTGCTTTAGGCCTGTGATTCTTTTAGTGAGGTATTTCTGCGGCCATTCCAGCTGTTGCAGATGTCTTGTGAGGTACATACCAAATGGGGCATTGTACTCTATAATAGGTCAAATGAGGGATGAGTACAGTGGGACAATGACCTCCTTTTTTTCTGGATGAAAAGCCCTTAGTGATAAGGTGTGCCACATAGAAGGATTTCCTGACTGTTGTGGCGATGTTCATGAGGGTTCTACGGTCAAGTCAGCTGTGAGTCTGTTCCATGTTTTTCCAACAGAGTTGGCAAATCGAGAGTCCTCAGCTGAGTAGTTGGATTTGTATGTTTGAACTGGAAGTCTAATGGATGATTGCAGTGGCAGGGTGCTGGTGTACGGGCTGATAATATTTTTTAGTGCAGGTGTATTTTCTGGTTGGTAAGGGACTTTATGTGCCACTACCAGCTGGCTGAACAGCAGTAGGCTTGGCAGTTCAAGCCATCCTAGGTGATTTACGTTGTGACAGTGGTGAGTCCAGTAGGCTGTGCCAGTAGCAAATCTGGCAATGTGGTTATAGCAGGATGATAGTTTATTAAGATCTGTTTTGTTTAAGTTGGAGAATAGTGGTGAGGCATAGAAAAGAGTTGATAGTAGACGGGAACAGGCAATTGCAGTTCTAGCAAGTGGGGTAAGGAAAGGTTTGATTCTGTAAAGACAGCCAAGATTTTATTAATGGTTTTGATAGTTTGATTGATATGCACATCAAACTTCAGGTTATCAACTATGACACCCAGTAGTTTAGTTTGGGCTTCTGGGGAAATGATAGTGCCATTGTTAGCAGTTATGTTGAAGGATGGCAGGGGGTCCTACATGTGGGGGGAGAAGAGGAGCAGCTTAGTTTTGTTGGGGTTTAGGATTAGGTGTTGACTGGAGAGCCATTTTTTCACTGTATTGAAGGTATTTTGGGTTAATGTGAATTAAGTAGCTGGTGAGGTTTCAGAACAAATCACGGTGGAGTCATCTGCATACTGAATGCAGGTAGCATCTCGGATGACTGAATGAAGGTCATTGATAAAGATGGAGAAAAGAAGGGGTCCTAGTATCAAGCCCTGGGGGACTCCTAATGTGATGGGTAGGCGAGATGATAGCTTGTCCTGCCATAGGACTGTCTGTTGCTTGCCCTGCCGGTAGGATTGAAACAATTGGAGTGCATGGTTGTTTAACAAGGCCTTCAAGGTATTTATAAGCATTTTGTGGTCAACCACGTCAAAAGCTTTGGATAGAGCTAGCAAGAGTGTTAAGGGTGGTTTGTTATTATTGTGGTTGTGGTTAATGACGTTACAGGCCAACCCACTTAGGTTCTTCCTTCCTCTCTCCTTGCACTTTACTAACAAAAAAAATTGCACTTTATTCATCTGCTTTTACTATATTTGTGTTTCCTCCTACTTTATTTTTCTTTTGCCTCTTCTTAAAAGTACTCAATTTTATTTATTCTGCTGCATTTATTAATGCTTGGTAGTAACCTGATTAAATTGGAACTGTTATTCTAAGTCTTTTGGTTTAAGCACTTGGGCTTCATACAGGCTGTTTTACATTAAGAAGGTTTGTGGTCTGCACTGTTGTGGCAGGACAGGTAGCTTACATCCTTCTAAGCTGGGAATTGCTGACTGAAGGCTCAGTGTCTGCTGTTCCAAAAGTGTATTAGTTCTGGTTTAAGCACCTGGGCTTCAGGCCAGTTATTCTACATTAAGGTGGTTTGTGGTCTGCCCTCTTGTGAGAGGAGAGGCTGTATTCTGCCCTTCTGAGCTGGGAATTTCTGGTTACAGGTTTATTGCGCATGCTTATTTGAACTATTTCTTTCTGAAATTGGTGCGCCTTGTTGCTGTAGCATAGACCAGATTCAGGCCTGCTGAATCTAGCTTTGTTTGTATAACTTGAGCACTGATCCAGGCATCTTTTTTTTTGGAGAAGGTTCCCCTGCACCCTAGTGGCAGTAGTGTGCAGTTAGAACTTGTCCGATTGAAGACTGCTGGAACAGGGCTCAGATTTGAGCTTTTTTCTGGTTAATTGGGTAACTTGTTTAAATCAGTTTGTTCGTTTTCTATTGTTTTATATATATGTGTGTGTGTGTGTGTGTGTATATATATATATATATATATATATATATATATATATAAAATCTAAAATTAACCGCACTCAAAAAAAAATGAACGAAGAGAAGAAATTTTAACTAAGAAATGAACTTCCTGACAATAACAGCATTCAAAAAATAGTAAATCACACCAACTCTTGTAGTACTTTAGCGCTTTCGTCTTATTTATCAAGACTTCTTCAGAAAGACATGTTTCATAAAGTTGTTGGTGTGATTTACTATTTTTTGAATGCTGTTATTGTCACGAAGTTCATTTCTTTCTTATATATATATATATATATATATATATATATATATATATATATATATATATATATATATATTGCACTTTATTCATCTGCTTTTACTGTATTTCTGTTTCCTCCTACTTTATTACTAGGGGTATTGACTACAACTCTGATCTGAGATATACAACAATAAGTATCCTTTTCGGTGCATTTCAAGTTGTTTTTTTTATTGTATCTGCTTTATTTTCTAAGCTAGTATAGTGCAGTTTTTAGGTTAGCGCTGAATTCAGGGCTGTGTTACAAATCTTTGTTTGCCCATACCTTACTTGGATAGAAGGAAGTTTCACTGTTCACCTGTGAGAGAGGGGAGCTATGAGCAGCCTATCTTTCACTGGAGGAGTGGTTTCAGCCCAGACATTAGAAGTTTATCGGCCATTTTGGCCTAATTTCTATCTCTCTCATTTTCCTGCTATAAAAAACGCATTTGGTCGGTTGTGTGTGCCAGGCAGCGCCGGTTAGCTAGAGTATAACTAATCCCGGCTCTACAAAGTCTCCTCTTCAATTTTTCCCTTGGAACTAGACAAACTTTCAACTTAAGCACTCAAGCCATTCATTTCTCAGCCCAGCACTTGCTCAAAACTCATAGCAAGCACTTATAAACCCTAGCACTAGACCCCCCCCTATACTGTACTGAAGGACAAGGCTCTCTATTCGACCTTAGCAGCCAATCAGTAAAATAGTTGACTGTACTTATCCAGGCATGTCCAAAGAGCAGTTTCAGGTGTACTCTCCAGTCCAACTGGTGAATCTGGGTATTTTGAGGCAATGTTACAACTGCCTCATGTACACAGACAACCCTCTCCTCCTACCACCAAACACTAATACATGCGAGAGATGCAATTATACATCCAAACTGGAGGCTAAGTTCTCTCAACCCAAGACTGGATCAGACAGTCAAGAGGAGAAGGGAACTACTTACATCACACCACCAATCTCACATAGACCCATTAAACCAGCACCGGCAAAAAACACGCAAATGCACAAAAACATACTCGGAGGCTCTAAATAAAATCTGCAAAAGCAGAGACCTCCAAAGCAGACATCCAAGCAACCTCCACCCCCAACACAAGCTTCACAAAACCAGTGTGCCATGCAATCACAGCCCTTAAGGCAAAATAACATACCCAACACACTAGTAATAGGTGACTCTATAGTCAGGCACACTGACATCTCACTCACTAGGCTGAATAAGGAGAAGGTTACTGTTAACTGCCTGTCGGGTGCCAGGATCCGCCACATAACACAAGCATTCAGGTCACTCCAGAACAAGTACAGATATGACTATGTCATTGTCCATGTTGGTGTGAATGACCCGAGTTGTACCTCCCTGGACTACATGAAAAGAGACATGGAAGAGCTCTCTGATCACCTAGCCCAGGCTGGTATGACCCTGACCCTGAGTAGCATCCTGCCCTCACCAAGAATGTTACCACAGTATAAAGAAAAAATTATCAATTTCAACAATTGACTAAGTTTCTGGTATCATTCAAAAGGGATCCAAGTGTCTGTCCTCCTGGGATGACATGCTCGACAAGCCATGCTGCTTTGCTACAGATAGCCTGCACCTGTCACCCTTAGGCTTTCGAATACTGGCCAAGGCTCTTGCCACCCCCAAAGGGCCTTTTTTAGGCAAGGCTCAAAAGACAAACCCACCACCATAAATAGCACAAGTAACAAAAAACTGAAGGTAATCCTACTCAGTGCCAGAAGTCTAAACCTCAAACTGCACACACTCGAAGCACTCCTCAGTATGGAGAAAATCGGTATATGTGCAGTAACAGAAACCTGGTTTAAGGCTCCAGAGAGCACTCCAGCACTACCAGGCTACAACTCATACCATACATTCTGGATACAGAACCTGGACCAAAATACAAAAGGTGGGGGCGTATCCGTATTCATCAACGATACCCACACCTCCAGGTTAGTGGCACAGCACGGTGCTTCAGAGATCATCCATGTGCAAATAATAACGGGCAAAACTGCAATTCAAATAGTAGCATGCTACAGATCGCCCACCATGTCCCAGGACCCCCATTCCGCATTTCTGGAAACACTGGGAAACATAAAGGTCCTACAAAACACCCTAATATTGGGTGATTTCAATTACCTAAACATTAACTGGGAGAACTATTCAAGTACTAACTCCCTTGCCCAACATTTCCTAGAATTTATAAACTCAAACACCCTGGATCAACTGATCAACACTCCCACCAGAGGTGAAAACATATTGGACCTGGTCATCACCAACATGGGCAACTGGTGTTCCACACCGGAAGTCAACCCCTTGCTGGTTAGATCTGACCATAAACAAATCACTCTGGATATCCACATTCCGCCCCCACCCCCGGGACAAAGGAAACCACCGTGAAAAGCATTTCACAAGCAAACTTCACGTTACTTAAGACCAATGTGGAAAGTTTCAAAGCCCCCATGCTAAAGGATAACGCTGTCCAAGCTGCAAAATCCTTTTCTAATACATTCTATGGGCACCTACAAGAATGCATGGATCGTGCTATCCCAAGCAAAACCAAGACTCACTCCTCCAAGAAAAGGAAACCAGTCTGGTGGACCCCTGCCATAAACAAGCTACACAACAGTAGGAGGAAACTAGTACAGAAGAGAGTAAAATCCCAAGAAGGGAAGACATCCCTGATCAGTATCAGCAAGAAACTACGATCGCTCATAAAATCATCCAA
Source organism: Protopterus annectens (assembly GCF_019279795.1). Lineage (NCBI taxonomy): Eukaryota > Metazoa > Chordata > Ceratodontiformes > Protopteridae > Protopterus > Protopterus annectens. Next base: position 1,442,620,972 of record NC_056729.1, on the reverse strand, counting down.
GGTAAGCTTCGAAAGAAAAATTGTCAAGGACTCCAAAGATAACCACAAGGCATTCTTTAGCTATGTTAAGAATCTAAGTGGCAATGCTCAGATCTGCTCGGAGTTAGTGCAGAATGGCACAAAATGCACTGAACTGACCGATGTTGCCAACATCCTGGCAGACAGGTTCAGTACAAACTTCACCCCCCCTCTCACCCCCAAAAGTGCCTATAACCATACCAGAAGAATGTAGAGCCCCTGAAATCACAGACACTCAGGTTAAAACAGCCCTCTCCAAAGCCAAAAACACAGCATCAATGGGACTGGATGGTGTCCCAGGCTGTGTCCTACACAAGCTCAAAGATGAACTAACCCCTCACCTAAATGCATTGTTCAAACTCAGCCTCTCCACAGGCTACGTACCCCATAGAGTGGCGCACAGCAACGGTTATTCCGCTCCACAAAGGTGGAGCCACAACAGACCCCGGGAACTATTTCCCTATAAGCCTAACTATCTTGGTCTGCAAGGCTATGGAGTGCATCATCTTGGAACTCATTAACAAAGACATTGGAAACCTCCAAACAGTGGACCCTATCCAGTTCGGCTTTAAGGGTAGATCATGCCTCCTAAACCTGGTGGACGTCTTTGAGACAGTTGCCAAGGCTATAGACGAGGGAAAGGTGGTAACACAGCCTACCTAGACCTCAGAAAGGCCTTTGACACCATTCTCCATTCTGGTATTATAGACAAGCTCACCAGCCTGAACATAAACCCCTACGTCACAAGATGGGTTGCCACTGGCTCACAGACAGAACCCACATGGTGAGAGTTGTGGGAGCTAGGTCCGACTCTAAACCAGTTTACAAGTGGCGTTCCCCAGGGCTCAGTCCTAGGAACCCTCCTGTTTGGCATATACTTCTCAGAGGTACAGGCAGGCACAGGAGGACTATGGCTGACCAAGTTCACAGAAGACTGCAAACTAGGGGCTATAATTGACTCTCCGGCTGACACAGACATCCTCCAAAAGGGGCTCACTGAGATGGATACCTGGTGTCAAAATCATGGCCTCAAGCTAAATGCCAAAAAGTGCATAGTCATCCCATCTGGAAAAAACAAAGTACCCACAAATTACCACATAGGTGGTAGTCCACTAAATACGGAAGACATAATAAGGGATCTGGAGACCCAAGTAGATAGTAATTTCTCCTTTGATAACCACATTGCCAAAGTGGTTAGAAAATCCTTTTATGTGGCCCAACTAATCACAAAAGGGTTTGCATCCAGATCAAAAGAGGTCATTGTGCCCCTCTACTCATCACTTAGACCCATCATAGAGTACAACGCTCCATTTGGGATGTACCTTACAAGACACCTGCAACAGCTGGACAGATCACAGAAGTACCTCACCAAGAGGATCACTGTCCTCAAACAGATGCCCTATGCAGCTCGACTGAAGAAACTCCAGCTGTACTCTGTTGCATACCGCCTACTCAGAGGTGATCTCTGCTTGACATATAAGGCCATATCCAAACCCAGAATTGATGGACATGCTCCACCTAAAGAAAACCATATCCCCGCGAGCCACATGCTCTAGGGATCTAAACCTCACCACAATAATAAAAAGGACATGCTGGAGGGATAGATTCCTATCCTAGAGACTTCCCATCCTTTGGAACAAGATTCCAATCTACATTAGGCAAAGTTCCTTGCTAACACTGTTCAAGAGAAACCTTGACGAGTGGATGGGAAACCAAGTTTACCCTGGGGATCACTTCAGTGGCTCTGCTGGACAGAGGCACAGGGAACTAATCTAAGGGGCCGGGAAAAGCCAACACATTCTGGCTAGTCTTCTAAGTGCCTTTGGGCAGATGGCCTAGTACCTACCTATGAGAAAGAGGAGGGCAAAAGTAGTACTGTGGTGTGGCTTAAAGCCATGCTGAAAGTTGGACAACAGCTTCTTCTGTGTGAGGTAGTGCATCAGGTGTATGTGTACACATTTCTCCATAATTTTAGCTAAAGGTGACAGAATACCTATGGGTCTAAAGTTTGACAATTCAGTGGAACTGCCTCCTTTATAGAGAGGTATGACATGGGAGATTTTCCATATAGTGGGTACAGTAGCTTCAGATACAGCTCTGTTGATTAAGATTAAGATGGGGTATGCTATGGTGTCAGCAGCCTTTTGCAGATAGTCTGCTGGGAGGAGGTTGGCAGCCAGGGTGGTTGGTCTTAGTTTCTTAAGTAGGGTGTGAATATGTTGAGTAGGAACAGGTTGGAAGGTAAAGTATGTTTGGGTACTGGGTGTGGCTGCATTAGAATTAGAAACATTGGGAGAGAGTTGGCTGGCTAGAGACTGGATAGTCTCTGTGAAGAAGCTGTTGAAGTTATTAGCAATGTCTACTCGGGATTTTTGTTGGGAAGCTGAAGGGGGGGGGGTGGAGTGGCGGTTTGGCCTGGGTGGAGTACTTTGTTTATTCTTGCCCAGAACTTTTGAGATTTGTTTTGATGTTTTTCCAGTAGATGGTAGTAGTGGCTCTTTTTCTCCAAGGTTATGGATTTTTTGGTGTCATTCCTTAGCTGTCTGAATCTTAGTTGATCAAGTGGAGCTTTTGTTGTTCAGTAGGTGGACCATGCTTTCTTTCAATGTGAAATTTTGGTTTTGGTATCTTTAGAAACCCATGGTACAATATTAACTTTGGTTCTAATAGAGCGTCTGGGAGCATGGGAGTTAAGAATAGCAAGGACTTTGGTGTTAAAGTATGCTACTGCTTCATCTAGGGGGGAGACTTTTTAGTACTGACCAGTTGTATGCCTTAAGTTCATTTTGAAACTTGGTGAGAATAAAATTCTTGTTGTTTCTTAATGTTCTATAGGTGGGTTGGTAGGAGCAGTCTACTTTGAGCTTGATGACATAGGTGAGACCGTGGTCACTTAGGTCACCAGACAAAGCGTTTGATTTATGGGACTGAAGATAAGTATTGATGAGTATCCAGTCCAGGGTACTTTCCTTGTTATTGGGGTTTCCTGTCCTGGTAGGGGAGGTTATAATTTGAGTAATTCCACAGAGGTTTATGTGGGTTGTGGGGGTTTCACAAGATTATATCTTTCTCTCCTGGGAGAAACTCTTTCAGACAGCAGAATAAGTTTATAAAGAGGAAGACATTCTAGTGGTGTCAGTCACATACATGATTTCACTGAACATCCAAGTGTGATCTAAAAGACGACCAGGTGTTAGGGCTGAGGCAGAAATCACCCCACTAGAAGGGGAGTTTATTAGCTTGTAATGAGACTGTTTCCTGGACTGCCAGGATCCTAAAAGCCTGAATTATTGGCCAATATGCAGGAAAATGTAATCCATCAATAAATAAACATATCCTAGAAAAAAAAAAACTTGCAAAAACTGCTTTTACAAACTGAAGCTATGGCCCTTAAAAACAATTCAGGAAACAAACTGATAACTTGGAAAGAAGCTTAAAAGAAATCTAAATAAAGACTACAGATGATGTTGCTTTAATAACCCAGGCAAAATTTTCCACAAAGTCTTTTACCATCACATCTACACTGCTGCATTGCTCTGAACTAATGTAAACAATTAATATAATTAAGGATGATATTTGACCTTTTTTGCCTGAAATTTGTGACAACACTCACAAATGGGAGAACAATGGAAAGATGCAACAGAAGGGAGAAAGAGAGAGAGAGAGAGAGAGACTGTCCATCTCCACCACAGAGTCTTGGTAAAGTGAACAGAAAAAGGGAAAGGGTGTACTCTCTCATGTGGTGAGCAGGCCAGTCTCCCTGGGATACCGACTATCTACAGCTGTTTCTTTGACTGCCAAGGGATCACAGACTTTGTGCTTTTCAATGGCAGTGAAATTTTCCCCTTTCTCCATTGCTGGAGAAAGAGTAAGTATATATAATTTGGGGGATGGGGGTGGTCCCCCCATCCACATCAGGAGGTGCAGGGGGGGGACTTGCACCATGCAAAAAATATTTTTGAGGATTGACAAAAGGTGTTTCAGAAGAATTTTTTTAATCTAATCTCCAGTCGAGGAAATGGCTGTTGACAGATCGGCATGAATCCATCTCCAGGGTGCCCCACTCCAAGCAGACTCCAATAAGACAGGATTCTCAAATCCTCAGCACCAGACGAGGGCTAAATCTGGTGTTCAGAATAACTTCCAAAGCATTCAGTTCTCTGGGGATATGAAAGCTGCTGTGAAGATGCCCTGGATCATGGCTCACCGTAAGATCCACACTGCCTTCATAAAAAGGAGGCTGAAATATAAGCTGCTCTGTATAAAATATCATACTGGCAATTTGATTGTCTGAAATGAGTAGCATGAGTCTGCTCCTATCTCAAATAATCTTCTACAGCCTTTAAGTTGATGAAAAAAAAATCTAATTTGTTTATATAATGCACGCATTATTGGGTAGAGGTCAGGGAATTTATTTGGGGAAAGAAAAAGGATCTCAGATTAAACTCGAACATTAAAGGGTCTGTCATTAAAACCTAGCACAAGTCCTGCTAGAGGAAGAGAAACTCTACAATGAGATTGGAGGGAACTGTCCACCACTTCCACTTCAGCTTGCAAGGACTCTGCCACTAGAGCAAGCACTTTAACAGTTTAAGTTATAGTGGGGAGATCAAAGTAGTAACACCCAGCAGAGAAACACCCAGAGTCAAATGAAGTATCATCTGGTGTAACCCCAAACACTGATGACTCAGATGTGTATTACACCTACTGACACTGCCAAAATGTCTTGCAGCAGCAGAGTGACAATGACCTGAAGAACTGTTAGCCTGAAACAGACATGCCTGATGATCTCTCTGAAGCTGCTTAGACTCCTTAAAGGACAGAAGTCAACCATTCCCATCAAGGCAAGAGTAAAACCCCCTACTTTCCAACTGATAGCATAGGAACGTGGTTCAGATGCTTAAACTACATTACCTTTAAGCAGCAAAGTTTGACTTGGCTTCTGCATTTTTACTTGTCCTCCAGAATGCACATATGACGGCCTTATGCAGCTATCGTAACAATGTTTATGTCTTAATATGGTTTGTTTTCTTTGATATCAATGTATGTTTCCCTAACTTTTAAGTGATAATTCAATATAGGAATTAAAAAAATAATGCTTTTGTCTTTGCAAATTTCCTTCAACATTTATTTTATTTCATTCTGACTTTTAGTCATCAGTAATGTAGTCATGCACTTTCCATCCTTCTGACCATTAGTGACTGACATGTTACGACAATGAATCCTTACAGTATAGTATTCCCAAATTCCAAAATTATGAGATGACAATCCTGACAACCTTCCCATAAGAGTCTATATTGTTTGAATATTTTTCCTGCTGGCCAATTTAGCTATGAGGTGTATGTTACATGTCTGAATTCTTATTCATATACAAATTTTCTGGATTCTTGATTCTGGTGGTGTTATACTGTCATATACGACAATATCATATATCCTATATGTGAAGAATGCACGTTTTAATGCATTAATCACACTTTTACTTTTTCAGCCAGTCAGATTGATTATTTCAGGCAACTTGGAATAATATTTTATACATGCAAGAAATACAGCTTCCTTAAAGAGATGCAAATTCATGTCCACTGGCCTCAAAGGATGACCTGGTACTGTGAATGCTACTTGTTTCGTCTTTTGGACTGTTTTGGTATAAAATAGTTTACAGTGATTACAGTGTTGTGATTTTCTCTGGAATGGGACTCGATAAAATGTTTTTAGCCAAACACTACTTACTTGGACAACAGCTTTTGTTTATTGAGATTACAGACTCTTGGAATGAGGAAATATCCCCCTTATTCTCAAGGCTGAGACATCTCAGAATTAGCATATATAGGGAGGCAGGGGTATGGAGGGGTAAAGACAGTTTGTTTCCCTGCAAAATCTTTTCCAAAGATGTCATTTATCTATTCCCACAAGCATCCCTCTTCTTATTTAAATGTGATTATCTTGTCAGCTCTAACATTAAGCCTTGAACAAAATATTTTCTTATCAATGCTTGTTGCTCAAAGCAAACTTCTGAATGTAATTTATTTCAGTAACTGCATATTTAAGTCAGTGCATTTCTGGAATTCCTTTACTTTTATCACTGGTACTTGCATAATTACTTAAAACATCTAATTTTCTTTTACTAACAAGGTTTTACATTTTGGTAAATATGCTCTACTCACAAAGTCTTCAATGTGTAATTCCTTATCTGGACTGTGTATCACATTCAGATCAAAGTTCTCTAACCTTTGCAACCTTGGATGTGTCTTGTACAAAGCCTTTCAGAATATGCTTTAAAAGGGTTATAATCCTTCATGATGACACTTTTATAATTAGTTCCTTGTCTGTTTCAAAACTGTTTTCTTGTTTGATTTGCCATTCCAAGTTATATCTTGCACCAACATTTTTAGAAGCACAGCAATCTCAGACATACTGGGTGAAAACCAGTGCTTTTTTTGTAAACAAAAAAGTGGTGGGTCACCCCCCCCCCCCCAAAAAAAAAAAAAAAACTAAACATTTTTCTCCAAATCCCCTCATGAAAAAATAAAATCTTCTCTTAATAATACAACAACTGAAGTCGTTCTCACAGCAAATTATTAAGGATGATAGTGGATAATAAATCTTAAATTTTACCTGCATTATCCTTGTGCTGACGAGTTCACGTCTCCCCATTACATTGTTTTGAACAGTTCCTGTTATATCCTAATTGACCAAAATAGATCAGCTTCTTCAGCTTTAATGTTTTTAATGAATAAATTTAGAAGTTTGACTTTATTAAACGAAAAGCGCTTAATGCACTTTAAAAGTACTAGTTGCTTTCTGAAACCATTTTCTTTTTTCTTTCTTTTAGTAGTTTGTTTTTAATGAATGCTTAAAACTTTCAAGCATTCATTAAAAATGTTAAAGGTGATGAAGCTAGTTTACTTTGGCCATTCATTTAAGGGTACTGTTTTCAATCTAACAAGCATGACCGACACAATACAACAAACAAAGCTAAACACGTGACATAAACCAACTAGCCAAGTTCCTGCTGTTCTCTTAAAAATACTGAATGCTCTTTATAAGAATGAACCACTTTCCAGAAATTCTCAAGATCAGCTGAAATATTCTGTACTGCAAAAAATCAACAGCAGTTATACAGAAATACATATTATGACACACCTCCACTATCCGATGTCTATCATCACAGTTAGGCTTTAACCCTTGAGCATTCAGCATGGAGAAGCCTGCACTAAAAACTTAATGAAAACACAGCAAATCATAACATGGGACTATCTACACTAAGCAAAAACAACATGAAGTATCCCAGTCGCTTTGGATACTACTACTACAACTTCTCTGCACATGCATATTAAAAAATGGCAAAGATGCAAAAAGAATCACTTATCCATTCTGGTCTCCATTAGGTGGTCAGGATACTGTCTATACTTCATCTGCTCCCGGCATGGAGCTGACTGTGACACCCGCACACTGGCCAAGTAATCAAGGAGCCTCAATCCTCACCACTAGCACCAGTGGGGGGTGTGCACATTGGGAAGGATAACAAGTACACACACAGTAAAGTAGAATTTCCCTTAAGAGCATAGAGACCACAGTCAGTCTGGGGCTGGTTTCTCCCTTTCTCTCCAGATTCCCAATAAGACTACCCATCGGCACCGTTATAGGGTCCAGATCTCAGCATAGTGGTGAAGCTAAAACCTCCGCACCCTCTTTTTCCAACCAGTGTTTCATATTCCTGCCCAAGTAGCTGACACACACACTTTAAGATATGAGTTATATACACAAACACAGACACTCCTGGGGAAGGATGGCACAGCTTCTGCAACTATGCCTCCATCTCTCCAGACTATAAGGTAGAAATCACTGTTACCAACCACTATTATCAGCTACTATAAGGCCCTTCTCAAAGGGTGACCAATTTCACTGTGCAATGATACTGTTATCCAAAATAGTAAGTGTGCTGAACAGCAAGACTATTGGAGTGGCTTGGACAGTATCACCAAATACATGCAATGTACTCTAAGAGCTTAAATTATCTCAACACAAAACAGCCACAGTTGAAATGTTTAAAAATATTTAAAAATAAATAAAAACACAAGACAAATCTCATCAATTCAACACAGTGCTAATCAAGAGTTTAGAAATCACAGGAACTTTAAAACAATACTGTAGGATAGTCTGACATAAACATAGAAAACAGCTACACTAATCTGGCTAAATTCCTACCGGACTCTAAGAGAAACTATGTCCTAAATAACTACTTGCATACAGAGCAAGCAAGTGCTGGTGAGTTGTTGTCAGCTTCAGGCAAAATCCAAAATGCTCAAATATTTCTCTCTGAGATAGTCGTAAACTGATATACCCAGTATTGCTGAGTCATTTCACATTACATCATTTTTATCACTTCTCCTTTAGTTTCCAGGCTAACAGAAACACACAATTTATATTTTTCTGTAAGCTGCACCTGGCCATGAAGCCACAGCAATAAAAGTCACTTTTACATGTAAAATCTAGCAATTATCTCAGTCTTAACAGAAGAAAGAATTTGCTAGCCCAGACATCATGTCTCCGAGCTTGAGATCAAACACATTTGTAATGCTTTACTTAACAGCTTTCTTCAGCAGGGTCCACTGTGGTTACATTTTTGAAGTTCAGCATATAACACAGTTTTCTTACATTTGTAAAAATAAGTCTGTGGATTATATTAATATTTACAATGACATATAATTATCTACAAAATTCTATCTAGCTAGGCTGGCAACCTTCACACTCATTTCCACCTTTATAGCCCAAGTGACATGGTTTGAGCCTAAGCAAATTACTAACCACCTGCTAACCCTAACTAGGTCATTTCACTCACACACGCACACACACCCCTCAACTTTAGTGCAAGAAATCTGGACAAAACCTAAAATAAATAGAAATAGATTATAAATATTGCACTCATGACTTTATAAAATTGCTAGAATAACAGAATTTGTGCTAGCATGCATTTTTCTAAAGAATACGAAATCAAACTCAAATGGCTGTCATTATTTAGCAACTTCAACCCCTTTTATGAGGGAAAGACAAAATTATGCGGCAAAAATCTGGACATTCTGCAAAAAAACTGGACAACCTACCTCTTCTTATGTCATGTAGCCCAGGCCGGTATGACCCTGACCTTGAGCAACATCTTACTCTCACCTAGAATGATGCCACAGTATAAAGACAAAATGAGCAATTTTAACAATTGGCTAAAATTTTGGTGTCATTCAAAGGGGATCCAGTGTCTGTCAGCCTGGGATGACATGCTCGACAAGCCACATTGCTTCGCTAGGGACGGCTTGCACCTGTCAAACCCCTGGGCTTTCGGATATTGGCAAAGGCTCTTGCCACCCCCATAGTGCCTTTTTTAGGCAAGGCTCAAAAGTCAAACCCACCTCCATAGACAGCACAAGGAACAAGAAACTAAGGGTAATGCTGCTAAACGCCAGAAGTCTTAACCTCAAGATGCATGCACTCGAAGCTTTCCTCAGTATGGAGAACATCGATATATGTGCAGTGACAGAAACCTGGTTCAAGGCTCCAGAGAGCACCCCAGCACTACCAGGTTATACCTCATATCATGCTTTTCGGCCCCAAAACCCAGACCGAACCACAAAAGGAGGGGGAGTTTCCATATTTATCAAGGATATCCATATCTCCAGGTTAGTGGCAGTGCACGAAGTATCGGAGACCATCCATGTGCAACTGACAGTGGGCAAGACTGTTTTCAGTTTATAGCATCCTACAGGCCACCCTCTCAAAGTCAGGAATCCCACTCGGCTTTCCTGAAAACATTGGAGAACACTAAGATCTCTCCGAACACCATTATATTGGGCGACTTCAACTACCCAAACATAGACTGGGAGCATTAGTCAAGCCCCAGCACCTTAGCCCAAAGGTTCCTGGAATTTATAAACTGAAATGCTATGGAACAACTAGTCACCACTCCCACAAGAGGGGAAAACATACTAGACCTGATCATTACCAACATGGGGACTCTATGCTCCATACCAGAAGTATATCCCTCATTGGTAAGATCAGACCATAAATTAATTTCACTGGATATCCACATCCCGACCCCACCCCAGCCCAGAAAACCACAGTGAAAAACTTCTCAAAAGCGAACTTCACACTTCTCAAAACTGAAGTGGAATCCTTCAAGGCCCCAGGGCCAGTGGAAACTACGGCCCAAACTGCAGAATCCTATATAAACGCATTCTACGGACATCTCCAGGAATGCATGGATCATGCTATCCCAAACAAAATCAAGACCCAATCACCCAAAGGCAGGCGTCCAGTCTGGTGGACCCCAGCCATAAATAAACTGTACAACAGAAGGAGGAAGCTACTACATGATAGAGCAAAATCCCTAAAAGGGAAGTCATCTCTGATCAGTACTAGCAAAAAATTACGATCCCTCATAAAATCTTCCAAGGCCAGCTTCGAGAGAAAAATTGCACAGGACACTAAAGACAATCATAAAGCTTTTTTCAGTTATGTTAGGAACCTGGGATGCAACTCCCAGACTTGTTCTGAGTTGATTCTAAACGACAAAAAATACACTGAACCCACAGACATCGCCAATATCCTGGCAGACAGGTTCAGTGCAAACTTCTCCCCCCGCCTACCCCCCAAAAGAGCAAGTATCTATCCCGGCAGAGTGCAGCCTCCCAAACATCTCTGATGCTCAGGTGAAGGCCGCCCTCTCCAAAGCAAAAAACACTGCTTCCATGGGACCAGATGGCGTCCCGGGTTGCATCCTACATGAACTGCAAGAACAACTAATCCCTCAAGTAAAACTGCTGTACAATCTCAGTCTCACTACAGGATATGTGCCCAAAGAATGGCGTACAGCAACAGTGGTCCCACTCCACAAAGGTGGCGCCTCTGCGGACCCTGGAAACTATCGCCCCATAAGCCTGACTAGCCTACTATGCAAGGCTATGGAGAGGATCATCATGGAACTCATAAACAAAGAAATTGGGGACCTACAGACACTAGATCCTATCCAATTTGGATTTGTCAAGGGCAGATCCTGCCTTTTGAACCTGGTTGACTTCTTCGAAACAGTCACCAAAGCCATAGATGAAGGGAAGGTAGTCCACACAGCCTATTTGGACCTTGCAAAGGCATTTGACACAATACCCCACTCGGGCATCATAGATAAGCTATCCAGCCTAAATATAAACCCCTATGTCACAAGATGGGTCGCAAACTGGCTCAAAGACAGAACCCACAGAGTCAGAGTTGCTGGAGCCATGTCAGACTCGAAACCGGTCACAAGTGGCGTCCCACAAGGTTCTGTCCTGGGACCTCTCTTGTTCGGTATTTACTTTTCTGAGGTACAGGCCAACGTGGGAGGACTATGGCTCACCAAGTTCGCAGATGACTGCAAACTGGGCACCATAATCGACTCTCCAGCTGACACAAACATCCTTCAAAAAGGTCTCACAGAGACGGATAACTGGTGCCAGAGCCATGGTCTAAAGCTAAATGCCAAAAAGTGTACAGTCATACCCTTTGGCAAAAAGTACAGAGAAAGTAATTAGGGATCTGGGGACCCAAGTTGATAGCAATCTCTCCTTTGACAACCACATTGCCAAAGTGATTAGAAAGACCTTCTACATAGCCCACCTCATCATGAAAGGATTCACATCTAGATCAAGAGAGGTAATCGTGCCCCTTTATTCATCCCTCACCAGGCCCATCATAGAATACAATGCCCTCTTTGGGATGTACCTTACCAGACACCTGCAGCAATTAGAAAGACCCCAAAAGTACCTCACCAGGAGGATCAAGGGACTCAAACAGATGCCATATGCTGCTCGGTTAAAAAAACTCCAGCTCTACTCAGTTGCATACCGCCTACTTCGAGGCGATCTATGCCTGACATATAAAGCTATGTCCAACCCAGAATTAATGGACATGCTCCACCTCAGTAAATCTAAATCCCTTAGAGCCACGAGCTTGAGGGACTTGAACCTCAGCACAGAAATAAATAGAACATGCTGGAGGGACAGATTCATAACCCAGAGGCTCCCTTCGCTCTGGAATAGAATTCCAATTCATGTTAGGCAGAGCACCTCACTGACTCTCTTCAAGAAGAATCTTGATGAGTGGATGGGGGATCGTAGGTTTGTCCCGGGGATTACTTCCGTGTCACTATTAGATAGAGGCACAGTAAACTAAACTTTAAAAAGGGCACAGTATACTCAAATCAAGGGGTGGCGGTAAGCCAAACACAATCGGGCTAGGCTTATAAATGCCCCAGGGCAGATAGCCTAGTATGAACCTATTACACACACAGACACCTCACACACACACACACACACACACACACACACACACACACACACAATTACCTCTCAACCTCTTAGCGCAAAAAATCTGGACAAAGCCTGTCATGGGGGGGGGGGGGGAGCAAAGGCCCCAAACTAGGGACACATTCTAAATATTGTCTTAGAAACTTAGAAATTTGCTATAACAGGATTTGTGTTGGAATGCATGTTCTGAAGGATATGAAGTCTGAAACTCAAATGCATTTATCATTTACTAACTTTAATCCTTAGATCATCCCAGTGAGTTTTTTCTTTTTTTTTGACAAGACATTTTTATGAGGAACAGACTAAAATATAAGGCAAAAAGCTGGACATTTTGTGAAAATTTGTACAGTTGAGAGGTATGACAATCATACACCCACTACCTTCCTCTCATAATCCCCATACCTCTCAACCTCAGAGGAAGAAATCTGGACAAAGCCACAAATAATGGGGGACAAAGGCCCAAAAATAGGGATATCTTAAATATTGCTCTTACAAATTAGAAGGTTGACAGAACAAGTTTTGCATTAGGGTGAATTTTCTGAAGGATATGATATCTAAAGCTTAAATGTCTGCCATTTTCTGACTTTAGTCTTCAATAATAAATTTATGTGAGAAACAGACCGAAAATATGAGGCAAAAATCTGGACAATTGAGAGATATGACCTTCCTTATCACCCTTGCACATGCACGCACACCCTTACCTCCCTCTTCCACACACACACACACACACACACACACACACACACACACATCTACCTAATTAAACACATACTCACCCCTCCCTACTTTTTACACACGCACACACATCCCAACCTAGTTACTTCTTACACACATGCACACACATCCTGCCTACCTACCTACTTCTTACACACACACACACACACACACACACACACACACACACACACACACACACACACACACACACACACACACACACACACACACACACACCTCACTTGTCTATTCATGGTCCACAGTCCAAACATCTTCTGGAATTCAAATTCTGTGTGTGTGGAAAACGAAGACGTAAACAATCAGTCACACAATGAAACAGCTGTTTGCGCCCTGTTTTCGTCTTCTGTATCTGTGCGACAGGATGCAAAAGGGGATTCTTAAAGAAGAATGCCCTTAACAAAAAAACCTTTGTCATGGCTGTGGTGCCGGTATACTGTACAGTCACATATCACAAAAAAGCCCTGGAAAACTGTGCAATATACTGAATCAGTTAACAAAAACAGCCTTCTATAATGTTTATTTCTCTGCTGGGTCTGGCACAATTGCTCAAATTTACCAGAGGTCTAGTGTATGACCTATACATTTTATACGTAATATACTTAGTGTGTTTGCTCTTATTTAACTTGAAATGATGATGTTTTAATTTATTCAGTGATAGAAAGTATCTCCTAACATGACATAAGTTACATTTACAATATCTTCCAAGCCTTCAATTACCTGTGCAACAGCACTTTAGAACACATCTGCTTCTGATGAAACAAACAGAAGTCTGAAGGACCTTCATTTTATTAATGACATATTAAACACACATGATTTGGAGAATTTTCTATGTATTTGCTGGAATCCCTGACTTACAACCAATAATGAAAGGAACTTAGCATTTGGTATCATTGGGACTACTTTATCAACTATATGCAGTAGTAAACACTCAATTACTTTATTTAGAAATTGCAGATCAATACAAATGTGAATTTTGGTTTGCATTACAAGACTGATAGCATTCACTCATTCCATTAACCCTAATTAAGTCCTTTCAATTCCTATCCAATTCTACATCTGATAGATACATGTATTCTGCTAATAGCATCTGCTACTAGCACAGCATCAGGAGTCATTGGTATGTGACTTTTTCATGGTAAGCTTCCTAACCTATAAATAAATCAGCATAATAATGAAGGATGTCATTGCCAAGTATCTTTATAGCACTCAACAAATCTCTAACTGTCAGACTGTTTTTGAATCTGGACAAGAAAATGTTTACTCTTTCATTCACACCATGATTTTGTTTTTACCATTTTCTACTTTTTACAAGTCAAAGTGACAAAACTCATAGGAGAAGCTGCTTATTTGAATAAAGCAAAATGGAAAAAAGAGCTTGCAATTCTTATTTTTATATTTTCAGGTCAATAGTGTTTGACCAAGTGGTATTGCTGCCTTGGATACGTTAATGTGCAAACAGCTCCACTTTCTCTGCCTTATACCGCTAATGCTTCAAAAGTGCTTTCACATAAAATAATACACACTGTATATGTAATTAGTTTTAATTCACTATTTCACATATTAGTTCCTAGTTCATCTTGCCAACATTCTGGTAGGATTTTCATGGAATATGGCATTTTAAATCAAAGTAATCATTCACCATAATTTGTTTATGTTTGAACTATGGAGCTTTTCTCCCCGGGTCTCCACTGAAAAAGGGCTTTGTTCCAGATGTACTAACCCGGTCAACAAATGTCAAATAAATAAAAAAAAGTAATACTGATAAAACTGTTTGCTTTACCACTATAATTAGACTCCATTTTAATTTTACACATATACAGCTGTACTAAAAATATAATGGAATTATATTATGACCAGAAATTACACTAACATTTTCAGCAGTACTGCCGGAGTCCATCTTAGAAAATAGAGAATTTGTTTTTTTTTTTTTTTAGGAATTGTAAACATGTTACCCTGCTGATCACCTCTCTATGTAGATCCATCAAGCATCAAACTATACTAACAGTGTAATAAATCACCATAACATAAGCTAAGTTACACTTAAGAAAAAAAATTCACATTCTGTATACACACAGAACTGGACAATTAACAACCAAGATATGAATTTTATCAAAATTAGATGGGAAAATGTAAGTTGTTGTTGTGTCTTTTGGCTTTTCCCTGTTAGGGGTCACCACAGCGGAACTCCGGTCCGCTAAGGATTGGCAGTAGAGTTTTACGTACTGAGTTGCCAGCTCTGACGCACAACCTTCAACGAAGGTACGCCCATTCACGCACGTCTCCACACAGAAGACGCTCTAGCTGAGAATCGAACAGGATGTTTTAGTGTGAGGTGACAACGCTACCGCATGGATGATGCAAGTAATTTCATTAAATGAAAAATCACTATTGCTAACAGTCCACTGGAAACCAACATTACCAGCAAAATGGACCCAGTTCTAAAAACCTGCATTAAATAAGCTTAAACTAACTACAAAAACTTACTATAAGGAGTAATAATTCATGTACACAACTCTCATTACACTTATAAAACAATACCTAGAGTTACCGTAGAGCATCAAGAAAAATTTAGAACTTTACTTCAGCCCTAGACTAGGAAACCACCCATGAGACAAACCATTTATATGAACCTTCACATACTGAAAGCCATATTTAACAGATAAGATGTGTAATTATGGCTATAGTTATACACAGGGATACTGCTACTTTACTGCAACACAATCACAGTTACTTTGGACTTCTCCCATTCTCCAGTGCTGGGGTGACAGTGGAGTTTGTTGTACTTAGGTAAGGGGAAATGGTGGCACAGCTCCACTCAAAAACGTATTTTACTTTTTTTTTTTTTTTTACTCTCTGCTTTGTTGACCACTGGGCTCCCCCTCCACCTGTTCAGTGCAGCCCATTAATTTCCCCAGGTGGTAAGAACCATATGGCTCATTCATTCATTCATTTTTGCTAAGGGCAACAGCCAAGTAGTGGACAGCAGATCTGTCACCCATCCAAGGTCAGTGAATGGTCTGTTCATGTTCTTGACTCCTGCTGTGCATGCTCAGTATTCCCCCAATAGTTTAGCATGCAGTGGCTGTCAGTGACAGTGGGTCCCTCACTTCTGCAAATGTATGATGCCTCAGGATTGTCCTGCCCATTGAAGTCAGTGTTTCAATGGACTCTCCAGTTTCCATTGGGGATTCTACAGTAGGAATGAGTGCCCAAAACATGTGCCCCACACAATCCTCCCATCCCCCCAAAGAAATGAGTCTCTACAGCGGGAGTCACACACTCTTCCCTTCCCCCATGACAGCTCCAACAGGTGCCTGAGATGATATTTAAACTTGGGTTGCCTAAATAATAGTCAAGGAATTTATCCCTCAGTATCAACAGTGCTGACTTCCCCTCAAAAACATGCCTTGTTGTTGCAACATTTCTAGTAGAGCAAGCTAAAAAAAGTCCTATCATTAGGAGTGGGAGTGTTTGTTGACTATGTTTACAGGTTAGGGTTACAGTAAAATATAGACAAGGGGACATATTTAGTGTGCATGCCTTTTGCTGCATGTGGTGTGTCCGAGTGTCTTGTGTAGTGGTAGTCATAGGATCATAGGATGTTACTAGGTTATTGGCCCTGATTGCCCTTATAAGCCTAGCCAGAGTTCAGCCCATGTTTAGACAAATCAGGTAGTGTTATATAAAGGTGTCTTCTTACATAAGGTTCAGGGTTAAGAGCAGTGGAAGGATTAGGGCTAGCATGCATTAGTAAGGTGGTGCAAGGGGGCAGTGGTGATGTACTTTTATACAGTTAGTCTTATAACTGGATCAAGGTAATTACAGACCGGTCAGCCTTCCAAGCCTCATCTGCAAAGCCGTAGAATGCATTGCAAGTGACTTCATAAACTATGATATCAAGAACTTTATTAGAATTGATCCCCAGCAATTTAGCTTTGAGGAAGGTTTATCTTGTCTGTGAATATGGTAAACTTTTTTAAAAGGATTACAGAGATTGCAGACAGTGGCCATGAAGTATACGTGGTGTATCTAGATACGACCAAGACATTGACACCATTCCCTATTATGGCACCATACAGAGGTTAACTCCTTTACAAAATCAATACATATCTGGTAAGATGAACGGCAAACTTGCTGAAAGATGCAATGCACACAGTGTGGGTTGCAGTTGTCGGATCAGAAAGTAAGAAAGTGACCACAGGTGTCCCTCAAGGTTTGGTGCTGGGACCTCTCCTTTTTGGCATTTAATTATCAAATCTCTAAGCAGAGAGCCAAGACCTCTGGCTAACAAAGTACACATGCAACTGCAAACTGGGAGTCAAGTGAGTTAAGTCACCTTCTGATACCACAACTCTTCAGGAGTAACTCCTCCAAGTACCAGTCCACCCCTCATCATACTATATAGATAACACACCACTGTAAAATGAAAATGTATTCAAGTGACCTAGGAGCTAGGGTTGGTAACTCCCTCTCGTGGCAAAGAAATTGATTTATTTAGTACAACTAATTGTCAAAGGAATAGCATCAAGATCTTAAGAGGCAATCACTCCATTGTACTCGGGAAAGATCAGACTAATTATAAAGATGTATCACATACCAAGCAATTATAAAGCCTCCTTAATCAAAAAAAATCACAGGCCTTAAGTCCCTGGAGTTACCAAATAAAGGCTGGAAACTCTGTCCCTTTATTCAGTGTCTTGCAGACTTTTGAGGGAGATCTGTCTCACTTACCATGCTGTTAAAGACCCAGTTGGCCTCCACCAATACTAGAACTAGGGTCCTAAATCTTCACCAAAAGATCAGTAAAACATGGCAAAGGAACATGATTATAACCCAGCACCTCCCAAGCCTATGGATGAAACTTCCCCTGCATGCTAAGCAGTGCAGCCTTCTATCTTCTTTAAACCTAACCTAGGTGACTAAATGGGCAACTACACATTTATTCTGGGATTGACTGGTATGGCCCAATTGGAGAGTTGTGGTACAAAGAAGGGTACCAGCAAGGTGTGAATGGTCATAAGACTTAATGGCCTCAGAATACCTATGAAATCTATTACCAAAGACACTTAGTCACAAATTCTTTGTAGAACACTGATCTTTAGTTCATTCAATGTATTAATTGATAGTAAATGTGAAAAAACACCAGTCCATACCAGGTACCACTCCACGCAATGGTTTAATTAAGCACTTTCATCTTAATAAATGTCAGACTTCCTCAGAATCTAATGTATTACCAATATACAAGAAAAAATGTATATGACACAGACAATGGCTTTATCAAATGTTTGTAGTGCTGTTCTATGTTGGCTGCTTTGTGTGCTGAAGCACGGTACATCATCATAGCTCAAAAGGTGTATAACAAGGTTGTAGTGCACGGATTGTGGTGATTATGCTCTGATAGCCAGAAAAAGACAAATCAGTCAAGTGCTTCTGCATCATGAGACCCAATCTTAACAAATATTAAGCACCCCCTGCTTCACTTGTTAAGCATGTTAGGCAGTTAAATCTGCCAGTACTTGCCAGCAAATGATGGTGGCAGGATAAAAAAAAAAACAATCTGTTTTGCTGACCATTTTAAATGTTGGGACCTACTAAATTGAGTTCCAAAACATGGAGACTGAATGGCTGAAAAAAAAACACACTTACATATACCAAGTGCAAGATGACCATTTCATGAAATATTTCCTTTTCTCTAAGATATGGCTATCTTGGAATAGGCATATATAGGTTTGGGGTGTGTGGGGAACTTGCCTCCCTTGCAAAAGGAGAACAGCGATCTTTGAGATTCTCTTCTCCTGAGTTTTCCATATTTTCCTTTTTGCTTATTGATACATGGCATACCAAATGGTGACATTTCAATAGGGAGCCTTTGTTTCTGCTTGCAGTGTCTGCTAGTAATTTGTCCCTGATTTTGTGTAACATAAGAGAATGGGTTATACTGTCTTTTTGACAGAGCTTGCCAAGTGCTGTATGGCTCTGAAATATGGCAAAACACTTGGTTCTTTTTTTTTTCTGTATCTAGTAGAACATGGGGGCAGATAACGCTCCATGGACTATAAACAATTATGATTGGGTCTCAGATTATAACCCTTATGTGCTCTCGATATGGATGCCAAGATTCACCTTTCGAGGTGAATTTCTTGGCATCCAGATCTCAAACACATAATGAGCAGTAGAGATTGGTGACCCAGTCATAATCCTCTGTCATATACATTAAAGATGTCAGGAAGATGTATAACAAAGCTTATCCTTTTGTCTACTTCTGGCTATAATCACTACACACCATGTAAGACAGGCTTTAGAATGCCTTAATGTAAGGAAGTATGGAGAGTTTTTTTATTCATGTTGGTACAAATGATCTTATCTGCAAGAACTCTGACTGTTAGAAGGAAACTTGCAGCCCTCTTAATGGTATTAGAACATATTTTTCACAAATCAAATATAGAAAGGGGAGTCAAGTTAGTGTCAATGAAGAGATTTGGGGGGAAAATAAGACACTTTTTAAAAAAATTTGAAATATGTAGAGTATCTAAGCTTAATTTTGGGCACAAGTGTTTAGACAAGATGGAGTGCACTTGTCAAGACAAGGAGAGAGAAGAGAATTTTTGCATTAGACATACTGCAATATTTGACTAAAATAAGACAGGATTTATGCCAGGTCAAAATTTTCACAGATAGCAACATTTGAGACATCTCTGATAGTTAATGCTAGGAGAGTTAGTAATAAAGCTTTTTATTGGAAACTTTTCTATATTCCCTCAAGATTTATGTTGTTATTGTTTGTGAAACATAGGTCAACAACGAGTGGAAACCAGTTCTGTCAGAATATAAATGTTCTTACTCTGACATTTTAATGTGCCTTCTTTGAAGGTTGGGTGTCGAGTTGGCAACTCGGCACCGTACAAATCAACTGCCCATCATGAGCGGACTGCAGTTCCACTGTGGCGACCCCTAACTGGCAAAAAAAAAAAAAAAAATCAGGTGTAGGTGTTATGATTGAGATTAGACCTGTGATTATTACATGTTCAGTGATAACACCAATAAGATAGACTGGAACTGTGACAAAGACAACCCTGGAGCATATAACAATTGTTGGAGTGTATAGACCACTAAAGGCAAGTGCTGATGGCCTAAAGGAATTATTACATTTCTTGCAAAAAACACAGCAGAGAAAAATAATAGTGACTGGGAGCTTTAACTTACCTGAAACAGACTGCAATAATACTGACTCAACAACATTAGTAAGGAAATTATTTACTTAAATTCAGGAACAGCAATTGCTTCAGACTGTAAGAAAGCCTACCAGAGAATGGAACATACTAGACATTGCTTGTGTTCCCAATGACTACACATTCATGTTAAGTTTTACCACCACTGATGTGCAGTGATTATGAGTTTATAAAATTTTAATTGATGCTAGATAAGTCTGTCAAACTGAAATCTAAAGCAATGCACAGGAAAGTAAGAACAGACTACATGGAAGCAAACCAATCATTATGTAAAACTAATTGGTGTGAGATGCTTAGTAGAATAACATACAGAAGGAACATGTCAAGTTTTGAAATACAACTTGTTTGAAAGCAAAAAAAGTAATAAAATATGACATCAGGATCTAGGCACACAGTGTCAGAGAATATATTTTCATAAGAATAAGATACTCGACTGAGGTAAGAAATGAAAACAATGGAAGAAATGGAAAATGATCAAACTAAAACAAAAACTGGACAAATTAGAGTGTGAGACAAGATAAAAAAATGAAAATTTATATAAAGATATTGAGCATAATAGGAAACCTTTCTAAAGATGCACAAGATGTGGTAGTAGTAAAGATAAACAAATTGATAAAGTGTGTAGATTCTAAAATTTATTCTCAAATACAACAGATTACATATATAAATAAAGAATAGTTGTGTAAAATCTTACCATAACCATAGATGTCCTTCTCTTCCATGTTGTAGCATTCTTACTGAGGGATCCTTTGCCTCAGGTGACCTGAACTTCTGACTCCTATGTAAAAGTTTAAGCATGGTTGCTGCCAGGTGCGTGGGACTTCACACACAGGGCCATAAACCAGGGGCCTTAAATGTGACGTCTGCATGCACAGACCATAGAACTGACTGCACAATCGGACAATAGTCTAAGAACTAAAAGGATGCCATCTAGACAGGTAAATGTAATAAAGGGTGGTAGGTGGGTGGGGAAGAAATACTGCAACATGGAAGAGAAGGACATCTATGGCTATGCTAAGGTTTTACACAACTATTCTATGTCCTTCTATTTCCATGTTGCAGTATTCTTACTGTGGGAGAGTGCCACAGCTCAAGAAGGAATGTGGTGGAAGAAGCTGCATATTCCAGGAATCCATGCAGGAATTGCCCTTGCAAATCCCTTCCAAGCAATGGAGAAGGCGTCCACTGGGGAAGGATGCCTGGTGCAGAAAAGCTGCAATTGTCTGTTCTGGGGTGAGGTATACCCCACTGGTGGACAATGTCTAAACGCATCTCTGTGCAACATCCACTCATGATGCAGAGAGAAAGATCTGATGAGGGCATCCCCTCGATGGTTGTCGTGGGATGGAATATAGACTGCTTGCAGTGTGATGTTGTTCATAGGTTAGTACTAAGCTAACTGCCCTTGCGAGCCATTTTAAGCCTAGACAATTATCCCTTGTGAGACTCAAACCCTGCACTTTGTGTTTGTAAGGCAAGCAACTTGACTATTCGGCCACCCTGAGAAGCTAACTCCCATACCTGCATTGCTAGCCTGCAGAGTAGGTAAGATCTGGTCTCCCCTGTTTCTTGATGTACCACATCACAGTAGCATTGTCTGTGAAGATTTGGTGGTGCCCTGGTTGCATAAGGGGGAAAAAAGTCTGTAGGGCTAGATGGACCACAGTCATCTCCCTCATGCTGATATGCTTTTTCTGGGGGGAGGCCTCCCATTGGGCCTGCACTTGGAGGTTATTCATAGTTGCTCCCCGCTCTATATCGGAGGCATCTGTGTGCATGCATTATATTGGGCTGGTGGGTTGCAGGGGTAGGCCTGGGTTCTGTTGAACTTCCTGGATCAACCACCTCAGTTCTGTCTTCAAGCATGGTAAGAAGGGTACCTGAAAGTCCATGGGGTGGCTGTGTTGTGATCAGACATTTTTTAGGTACCAGTGGAACTTTCTCATGTGCAGCCTGGCTAGTGGTACCATAGGAATTGTGGCTGCCATGAAGCCAAGGAAGCACATGAACTACCTTGGCTGAGAAGTGGGTGACCTGGAGGAGGTCGTGGAAGTGTCTGACTAGGGAGGATACTTTGTCCTGATGAAGAAAGACCTTCATCAGGTCAGTTCCTGTCCTGCAGCCCAGGAAGGTTTTGTCTTGGGCTGGAGGCGAGGGATGATTTTGCCAGGTTGAGAGTGAACCCCAAGCTCTGGACTAGTGACATGGTGAATTCCTGAGTGAGTTCCTCTTCTGATAGAATGAGGAGGTCATCTAGGTAGGGGTAGATTTTAATGCCCTTTGTTCTGCAGTAGGTTACTGCTGGGGCAAGGCATTTGTGAAGACTCTTGGTGCAGTACATAAACCAAAGGGTAAGGCAGTAAATTGAAAGTGTGAAGAGGGTTCAGAAAAATGCAAATACTTCCTGTAGTTTGGGTGGATGGGAATGTGGAGGTATGCCTCCTTCAGGTCCAAAGTGGCCATGAAGGCTTTGGATGGCAATAGTGGACAAAAGCTTTGCAGTGATAGCATTCTGAAGGAAGGGACCTTCAGAAAGATTTAGGAAGGATAAATCCAGAATAAGCTTCCAAGGGCCATTATTTTTTGCCACTAGGAATAGCCTGGAGTAAAACCCCCTCCTCCTTCTTGGCCTGAGGGGATGGTTTCTATGGTCACTTAGACTAGTAGTTCTTGGATGCCAGGGCACTTCTATGGGTTAGGCTTGTAAAGACTTCAGGGCCATTAACCTAGTTCACACCTATGAACACACCTATGAACCTATGATAACCTGAGGGATTAGGTGTAGCTGTTTTTTAGGAGGGAAGGGGATGCCTTGTGGAAGGGACTTTTCCTGCCAGAACGTAAAGTATCCTTTTTCCACTATCGCCAGTACCCAGTGATCTAATGTGATGTTTTTCCAGAGGGGGAGCTGACTGAGGCAATTAGGCATAATTGTTTCGGTCTTGAAAGGGCTGCCCTAGTGGTATGCTGAGGAGGCGCTGTCCTTGGGGAGAGTGCCTTCCTGGACCCTTTTCTGTGCCTAGAAATGGAGGAGGTGGATGGAGCTGGGGCTCTTCTGACAAAGGAGGTTTTGGCAGGGTAGTTTCTGTAAAATTTAGGGACTGGGGAGACCGGCAAATATTTTAGGTCCTGAAGCTCCTTGCTTTTTTCCTGGCGGCTTTTAAACAGTCCAGCAGATTCTTTGCCAAACAAAAATTTGTTGTACAGTGGTGTGTCCAAAATCTTGGTTTTAAAATCTTCAGGAAGGGGCTGAAGTCTAAACCATGAGTACCTGCGAAAAACAGAATCTGAAGCTGCAGACCTAGTGGCGGCCTCAGATTCATCATAGCTGCACTTTATAGTGTGTCTGGCAACATGAGATGTCAAGGACAGCTTAGATGCTAACTGAGATTTACTGGGAGAGTCTGGCATGGAGGAAAGCAAGGAAGAAGCCTGAGTGACCACATCTAGGGCATATCAGACCATGTGGGTCTGGTAATTGATAGCCCTAAAAGCCAGTGCTGAAGATGCATACATCTTTTTTCCCAGTCTGTCCATGACTTTGCTGTCCTTGTCTGAAGGCAAGAGGGAAGAGGAAGGTGCAAGTCTGGACTGTTTGTCAGGAGCCACTGCAATGACTGCAGGATCTATCATTGGTGGGTTTATGAGGAATTTGTGCTCATCAGGGACCTTGTTAAAAGTGGTCAGGTCTTTTGGGAGCTGGTGGCTGTGATTCTGGTGTCTTTGAGGCTGATGCAGATGCATCTAGGTACGCTGGAATCACAGGAGGGATAGCAGAGGGGGAGGGCGATTCCACCTGGAGTAATTCAAAATACCTCCTTTGTACTTCTGTCATATGAGTTGTACCCCACTTGAAGTACTCCGCCATTTTAGTAATTGTTTCTCCAAATGAAATATCTTCAGGGGGAATATCTCCATCTAGGGAATCCTCATCTGGGGAGCAGTAGTCAAAAGGGGAAGCAATCTGTGAGGAGTAGGTGACAGACTCATCTGAGAATGAGGAAGAGGATTCTACCTCCTAGGTGTAAGAGGGATGGAAATGGCTGAGGCAGGCAATGTGGCAGCAGGAGAAGCAGAAGGCCTAAGAGCCATAAGGGGTTGCAGCAAGGACTGGGAGAAGGAATGCCAGTCTGGTTGCTCCTCAGAGGAAGCAGACAAATGCTTATTTTTTTGTTTTCTCTTAACAGGAGTAGATTTAGCAGAAACAGAGGGCCTAGCATCAGGCATCTGGCCTACAGGAGAGAATTCCATTTCTGGAACATGGGCGGGCATCTGGTAGAGCCTGGTTACCCCTCGATCTCAAACATAGCCAATGCCTGAACAACCTCCGAGGATGTGCCTACCAGTGCTTCTGAGGTGGCTTCCATGAGGATAGTCACTGAAAACTCCAATTCTAGCATATGTCCCTCAGCCCCTAAATCAGTGGCTGACGGGAAGTCCGATGGCAGAGGGGCAGAAGCAGTAGGGCTTGCAACCTTGGCCTTATTAGGCAGCTCTGCCTCGATGGCCAACTCCAGGATCCATACATAGGGCCAAGTGTTTTAACCTCTGGTTCTCAAGATAAAGTTTTAAGGCTGCCAAACAACTACAGAGGTTTTTCGGTACAAAAGACTGGCAGATACTACAGGTGATGTGGTTGTGTTCCTGGCCTAAGCAGAACAAGCAAAGTTCATGCGAATCTTTGTGTGGAATTTAACATCTGCACCTACATTTCCTCTTTCTAGCAGACATCTTTTAAGAATAACAGCAAGCAACCAAAGCTCAAGCAAGAAAAATGGTTTCCGCAATGGGGTACTTATCTTTAGAAGTCTTGAAGACAGCGGAGAGAAGCGATCGATCTAACATTCAACTGCGGCAGAAAAGTTCTGAGGCCTGTGTGTGCAGACATCACATTTAAGGCCCCTGGTTTATGGCCCATTTGTGTGACGTCCAATGAATCTGGCAGCAACCAGGCTTAAGCTTTTGCATAGAAGCTGGATGTTCGGGTCGCCTGAGGCAGAGGATCCCACAGTAAGATTACTGCAACAATGGGAATAGAAGGACATATATATATATATATATATATACATTTACAAAATCTTATACAAAGCTTTACAAAGGGGGTGACAACTGTCCTAGTAATATCCAGGTGACTTCAGATGCTGAAATTAAATTATACTGAACAGCAGCTACTCAAACTGGATCCAAACAAAGCACGGGGAGGAGTTGAATTAGTAATAATGACATGAGAACACTTCATCATGAACTTACAGTACAATCATATCTATTACTGATGAGATCATTTAAGCATGGAGAAATTACTTAAGATTTGAGACATGTACTTTGTAAACATGTCTGTAAGGGAAAGGGGAACAGGACAAACCTAGTCATGCAGACCCATAAGTTTACTTTCATGTGGAAAAATAATGGAGAAGGTTACCTAGGTTAAGTTGTCAGAATTGGAAAGCTTGGGACTTGAAACCCTATATTAGCATGCATATGCTGAAACAGATCTATAACCACCTATAACATGATGTTCTATAACAATACACTACAGTAGAGAGTCTATTATCTGAACTAATTGGGACCAAGGGTAGTTTGGATAATCAAACATAACTGAACTGGATAAAAAACTTCTAAAATCTTATTTTTTCTGGACACAGGGAATAAGCTTTTCAGCCATTCAGTGATTCCAGTGGACAGTAAAGAATATTTTTCACACGTGAGCAGGCTATAAGCTCAAAACACACACACAAGTGGATACATACATTTACATACTCATCCTTTATGATTTTTCCAACCAGAAAGCTTTGGAAGGCTGCATTCGGATAATTGACTCTACTGTAGCAGGTATAAATGAACATTTGTGCTGTGATGTAATTTAACTACACTTCAGCATTTGATGGGGTTGTACACAAAACACCAATCAGTAAGTTAGAACAGCTAGCTCTAAAGTCTAGGAAATCAGAAATGAAATGTTAGCTACATTAGACCCAAATTTGTGTATGGGATAATACAGAAACCCTTATGAAAACAAGCATGAGTAAACTGGAAAGAGGACAGAGGAAATATACCAAGGGCCTTCATGGATGTGAAAATTTACTGTAAGTTATTATGAAACACTAAAATATCTGAACTTGTACAGTGATTCATACAGAAATTTAACAACATACCTTATTTAGGTATATAGGGCAGTTACAGACATCTACCTCTGGGAATGTTTGGGGTTATCAAAATGTAATAAAGAATCATTTGACAACCTATGTAGAAGATTATGCACTAATTGGTTCTCTAGGAGGGTAGCCAATGCTTGGAATAGACTACCAAATGACATTAATGCAGCACTATTTTAGATAGTTTTAAAAAAAGTCTGAGCACCTACTATGGGAATTACTGTTTTGGTATATTGGCAGGTTAGAAGGGAATAACTGTCCAGGCCTGAAATAACTGTATGCACATACGTATGTATGTATGCATGCATACATTCATGCACTATAACAGTTGCATAGATTTGTAGACCTGGTGGATTAGGTTCCATTAGAACTTAAAAAATAGCTATCATTTAAGTCATTCAGTGCAAGTTACGTGCAGTCACCTTTCACCCCCCCCCCCCACCAACACATACGAACATAAATACATAGCTAAACACAAGCAGTATGTCTAGTGTAATATACCTGATTACAGGTAAGAAATGAAAGAGACCCCACATTATTCACATCTTACAAGTGCTTCTGCACTCATGAAAAAATTAATAAAGGCATAAAGCCTAAACTGATTTGCTGATATTCCTTCCATACCGCTTGCTTTTCTGTTGTAATGCCTCGTTGTGTGGTTTCACCACAATTTTATGATAATCATTTCTCCTTTTTGCTGTTATTTTTCATCTTTAATACTCTGCCTCCATATAATTCTCTGTGGAATGCCGTCTGACCCTTGATGTCATGTGAGGGGTTTCCACTACAGCTGTTAAGGTCAGTGTATGAAGGTGATTCTGAGGACTGTGGTGCTTTTCTTAGTGATATCAATGAATTCCAAGTTTGTTGTTTTAACTTCTGATGGTGGCATTCTAAATCCTTACAAGGATAACACTTGAGTTCAGCAGGGTGTTCAGATTACAGAGATATTGATGTTGAGGCGGCCCTTGTGGCTTCCTCATTACCATACTGAAAGGTGTTAGGGAAATCATGAAGACAGCGGTACCTGCTAAGATATAATGAATTCTGTTTGCTGCTATTAAATGAAATATATATATTTTTTTAAACTGGGAACTGCATTACTTTCATTTTGTGGTCATATGTATTGTTATAATTGTTAGTCCATAGTGGTACACTGTTACTTTTAAATATTTTGAGTGGCAAAGTACAGTTGTGTACACTTACCATAAATGTAGATGTTCAAGTGTCTTCACTGTTGCAGTCATGACTGTAGGGTTCTCCCCTGCCGGCAGGCAGTCCTCGGTCGGCCAGAATCCCAAAGTCTGGGTCCGGCGTCGGCTGCTCAGCCATGCTCCCTGACGTCAGAGCGCCAGGAGTACAAAGCTGACAGCAGACGCCATGTTCTCCAGTTTTTTTTGCCCCAGATGTCAGGTGTTCCAAAATGAGTAAGATCCCATACCCTTTGCAAATATACCTCAGAAGAAGGGTGAAAAAGGAACCACACAAAAGAAAAAATAAGAGGGGACAGGAGGGAGGGAAACCCAGACTGCAACAGTGAAGACACTCGAACATCTACATTTATGGTAAGTGTACACAACTGTACTATGTTCATCATGTTTCACTGTTGCAGTCATGACTGTAGGGTTGAATCTCAAAGCAGAATAAAAGGGAGGTGGTCATAAAGTAGAGGGGGCGGCTAAAAGGCCCTGCAAGACTGCAGAAGCAAAGCCTGCCCTAGACTTAGAGTAAAGAGGTAGATTGTAGTGCTTAGAAAAAGTATGCACTGAACTCTAAGTTGCAGCTTCCAAAATGTCGTTGGTAGGAACTCCCCTGAGGAAGGCAGCTGAAGTGGCAGCAGCTCTGGTAGAGTGAGTCCTTACACTCCCTGGGATTTGCTTTCCATTGTGTGAATAGCAAAATCTGATTCCATGAGCAATCCATTTAGAAATGGTCTGTTTTGAAATAGCTTTACCTTGGGAACTTGAGGCAGAAGAAACAAACAATTGCTCTGATTTCCTGATGTCCTTGGTTCTGTCCAGGTAAAAACGTAGTTGTCTGTGTACATCCAAGGAATGCAAGATCCTTTCCCCCTTATTTTGAGGAGTGGGGAAAAAAGTTGGCAAGTGAATAGTTTGATTTAAAGCCACTTTGGAAACCACCTTAGGCATGAAAGTAGAATTAGTCCTTAAAGACACCCTGTCTTGATGAAAAATAATATAAGGTTCCACAGCCATGAGAGCTTGCAACTCCGAAACTCTCCTGGCAGAGGTCAGAGCTAACAGGATGGCTGTCTTCCAAGATAAAAACTTGATGTCAGATGTGGCAGCAGGCTCAAAAGGAGGTAAGGTGAGTTTTTCCAAAACATAGTTGAGATCCCAAGCAGGAATGGGAGGAGATCTAGGGGGCCTTAAGTTCTTAGCTCCTCTGAGAAACTGTCTCATGAGCTGGTGGGAAAAGATTGGAGGGTCTGTATTATAATGAGCAGAAATAGCAGAGGCATGTATCTTTATGGAAGAGAAAGAGAGACCCTTATGTAAGAGGTCTGTCAGGTAAAGTAAAATCAGAGGAATGTTAGGAATAAGAGGATCTGAATCCTGAGCCTGCATCCAGGAACAAAATCTTTATCATTTTCCTGCATAAGATTTTCTAGTGCTAGGAAGTCTGGCTTCTAAAATGACATCCATAACCTGCTTGGGTAGGAGAGAATGAATAATAGACCCTGGATTAACCAGGCCGCCAGGCTGAGAGTTTTGACATGGGAGTGCAGAACCTGACCCTGGTGTTGGGACAGAAGGTTCGGAGTCTGTGGTAAAACCCAAGGGGGCTCCAGATAAAGGTTTTTCAGTGTTGGGTACCAAAACTGTCGAGGCCAATTTGGGGCCAGCAAGATTATCATCTTGGGCTTGTCCTGTTTGATCTTTAATAATACCCGTGGAAGAAGAGGAAGAGATGGGAAGGCATACCCCAAGAGGTTTCTCCAACTGAATGATAGTGCATCCACTTTCCAAGCTAGTTCGTGGAATGTCCTGGAGCAAAAAATCTGTAGTTGATGATTGAGGTGGGATGCAAAGAGGTCTATGTGAGGACATCCCCAGACTGCTGTAATCATCTTGAATATTTCGGTGTCCAGCATCCATTCTTGTGGGTCTGACAGGTTTCTGCTCAGACTGTCTGCAAGGAAGTTTTGCTTCCCTGGCAGAAACTGAGCTTGAAGGTCCAGTTTGCAAGCTAGAGCTGTGTTCCATAGATTCATGTCTAGTCTGCAAAGGGGATAGGAATGAGATCCTCCTTGCTTGTTTATGTACCACATAACTGTGGTGTTGTCTGTTCGCATCAGTAGTTGTCCTGGATGTAGAAGATCCCTGAAGGCCAACAGAGCTTTCTGAACGGCTAACATTTCCTTTAAATTGATATGCAGGTGCTTCTGATCCTTTGTCCAAAGGCCCTGCAGACAGTTGCTCTGAAAATGGGCTCCCCATGCATAATCTGAGGCGTCCGTGGTTAGTATCTGAGTGGCTGGAGGCAGACTGAAGGGTTTTCCTTTGTTTAGAGTACATGCCTTGGACCACCAAAGGAATTCCTTTTGAAGACAAGGCAGGACGGTGATCTGTATGTCTAAACTGTGGCAATGCTGAGACCATACACTTTTTAGGTACCACTATATTTTCCTCATATGTAGTCTTGCATATGGTATGAGAAGGATGCAGGAGGCCATGTAACCCAAAGCCTGCAGGAATTTCCTTGCAGATAGCCGAGTTAAAGTTGCCAAGGTTTTGAAAGTTGAAGCCAGCTGTAATTGTTTTTCGTATGTCAGAAATGCCATCTGGGTTGTTGTGTTTAGAGAAGCACCCAGAAAAATTATCTGTTGTGAGGGTGTCAAATTTGACTTTTTTATGTTTACAGTGAATCCCAGGAACTTGAGAAGATTCTGAACAAACTCTAGATGCTGGAGTAAGACATCCTTGCTGTCTGCCTGAATAAGACAGTCGTACAGATAAGGGTAAATTTGAATTCCCTTGAGTCTGAATAAGCTACTGCTGGAGCCAGGCATTTGGTGAAGACCCTGGGTGCAGTAGACAATCTAAAGGGCAACGCAGAGAATTGATAGTGCCTCGATCCGGCCTTGAACCAGAGGTATTTTCTGCATTCCTGCCTGATGGGAATGTGTAAATATGCATCCTTTAAATCCAAAGTTACCATCCATGCATTTTTGGTCAGCATTGGAAGTAGCTGCTGTAGAGTAAGTATCTTGAATTTTGGTATCTCGAGAAAAGTGTTCAAGACCGACAGATCCAGAATGGGTCTCCATGAATTTTGTTTCCTGGGGACTAGAAAGAGCCTTGAGTAAAAACCTTGTCCCATCTCTGAAAGTGGAACTAGTTCTATGGCTTTCATATCCAAGAGAGCTTCCACCTGGTTTAAGGCCTCTAACCATTGATGTTTTGTAAGATCTGGCCATCCGCTTGGTCTTGGTAGGGTATGAAAATGGAATTTGTAACCTCTTGAAACCACATCCAGAACCCACTTGTCTTGGGTTATACGAGTCCAATTTAGGTGAAAAAGAGAAAGTTTTCCTCCAAGAGGGTCTTCCAGGCAAGAAGTTCCTGCAGCCCAACAGAGGGAGTCATTGAGTCTGTTTTCTATGAGCTTGTGACCTGTCCTCTCCTCCCCTAGGGGTGGAAGCAGTCCACTGTCTTGGTCTATAAGAGACTTGCGTTTGAGGCCTTCCTCGGGAGCGTCTGTATCTACCCCTCTGAGGCCTGTCTGAATTGGGAAAGGACCAATTTTTTGTAGGCCAATTCCTACTAAATCTGGGTGGCTGTACTTGTAAGAAATCTTTAACTGTTTGCATGGATTTTGCCTTGTCCTCCATCTTCTTTATCACCTCTTCAGCTTTAGATCCAAACAAAACATTATGCTGAACAGGAGCATCCAATAATTTAGCTTTTACTTGATCTGGCAAATTTTGTTCCTTTAACCATGCATGGCTTCTAATAACTGTGCCAGAGGCAGCAGCCCTACAAGAAGCCTCCAAGGCATCAAATCCACAATGTAAACCATGCTTCCCAACTTGTTCAGTGGCATGCATTAAGTCATGTAATTCCTTATCATCTGCACAGGCGGAAATGGAAGTTAGCTTTTGTTTTAAAACAGACAGGAGAAATTGCTGGTATTTCAGCATATGAAACTGACAGTTTAAAGCCCTAATAGATAAAGTAGCAGAAGTGTACACTTTTTTGCCCCATCTTTCTAAAGATCTGGAATCCTTCTCAGTGGGAATGGGGTTTTTAGCAGAAGCGGCCTTAACCCCCTTAGGACCCTGAGAAATGGTTTCAGGGTCAGCAGTAGGGTTCTTGAATAAAAATTGGTGGGAATCAGGAACCCTATTAATATCTGTCTGGCTTAACAGGAGCTGGAGGAAAAGAGTCAGGAGTTAAGTTAGCCTCCGAAAAAGCATCATCCACAATATCCAAAATAGGAGGAATAGCCAGAGGTCTATGTTGGGGAAGAAGAAGAAAATCCCTTAGTCTTTTCTTAGATTCCGAGTACTCCTGTCCTTCCCAGTGAAAATGTTCCCTCATTTCATGCAAAGTTTCCCCAAAAGAGAAATCCTTAGGGGGAGAAGCTGAAGGAATGGATTCCTCAGCATCAGAATCCTCATAAGGAGGGAAAGAATATTCCTGGTCAGAAGAAGAAACTGAAGAAACAGAAGCTTGATCAGAGGAGTCATAATACACTTCCTGCCTTGGCCTTTTATCTGGAGGGGGATGTCAACCCCTAATCATAGTAAGTAAGTCCTCCGCCATCTTAAGTAACTGTTTCTGAGACTTGTGTGCCGGATCAGAAGAGGCCTGGGCTGCAGTCTTTGATTTGGAAGGAGTCTTTGCCTTTGTCTTTGCCTTTATTAGAAGCTGAGTAGGCCTGAAAACCCCTTCGGAATCCGGTACCTGCACAGCGGCTCCGGACCCATCCGAAGGAGCATTGTCCAAAGGTCCTGCAACAGAAATATTCAAAGGCATAGTTGGCTCCTCGTGGGAGTCCGTTTCGGCCATCGGTTCCGAAATGGCCGACGACAGGGGCTGCAAAAGCGCCTCACTGACGACGGCCGAACCTGAAGCCGGCTCTGCTTTTACAACATAGTCTGATTTGGACCTTGGAGGCCTGTCTTTATCCTTGCGTCGTTTGTGAACTCTGGTAGCCGGAACCGTATCTGACGACATTTTATAATTAAAACGCCTACCGAAGTAATGAAATGCAAAATCGTACCTTCGTTTAATCGTACGTTGAGTGAATCTAGCACAAAACCGACAACTAGCTACGTCGTGGTCAGGGCCTAAGCAAGGAATACAGTAAGAATGAAAATCCTTATGAGGTATTTGCTTCCCACATGAAATGCAATTATTAACTTTTTCTGACATCGGACTGGAGCAAGAAAAAAGTTTCCCCAATGGGGTACTTAGCTTTGAGTAGGAGAAGAAAGTCTTCGGACTGAAGTACATTTATAAAAAATGGTCAGGAGTCAGCCGACCGGCACTTGCGAACTGCTATCACCGCACGGCAAGAAAGACTGGAGAACATGGCGTTGGCTGTCAGCTTTGTACTACTGGCGCTCTGACGTCAGGGAGCATGGCTGAGCAGCCGACGCCGGACCCAGACTTTGGGATTCTGGCCGACCGAGGACTGCCTGCCGGCAGGGGAAAACCCTACAGTCATGACTGCAACAGTGAAACATGATGAATGTGTACAGGTAAAGTCAGTGTTTTTTGGTATGTAGGTGAAGAAGTTAGTGTATAGCTGATCTGTTTGAAAATTAGACATAAATATGGAATTAGGAACGTGCAGTAATGATCCTCTCAGAACTGATGCCTTACACATTGTTCTACACAAACACACACACGTACTTAAATATACACACATACACAGAGTAGGCAAAGGAGTGAAACAATGCATTATTTAAATTATTTTGTATGCAATGTAATTTTTTTCAATTTCTGAAGAGAATGTGTACAAAATTACAGAACAGGTATGTAATACAGCTGACAAGGAAACAAAGGCTTATTCCTGAAACTATTTGGTGGGTGAAAAAGCATGGACTTGAGATAGGGCAGGGAGTAGATCACAGAGATGCACCATGATATGTAACATGGCAGTTAAGTATGCAGTATGCCACTGGCATTGTGTTAAAGTTGCAATCTGCATGAAAACTCAGTCAATGACATTCTACAATATTCTGGGCAATGGACAGGTATGCACAGCACAGCAAACGTAATACCGTGGACACCTGAAAACATTTCCACAGAAGTAACACAAACAGTTAGTACCGTTTTTTTAAAAATGAACTGCAACAAGCATGAGGCTACTAGCAGTAGAAGACACAGATACAATCTAGTTCACCATTGCACAAACTTAATTCCTTAAAAAGTAATATTGTATAAAAATAGTCAAACATCCAGTGCAGTGCTGATTACATTACAAAACTGAATGTGAATGCATTAAATAATGTTTTTCTCCTGTCACAGCTGAGTTCCAAGAAAAAAAAAAATTAAGAGCAAGTCTGAAAAAAGCCTGCCACAATCCAATATTTCCAGCTTTTTTCTAGTACTCTTTACGTAACACGAAAGGAGATGGAGTTTCTCAGAAATATAAGTTGAGCTTTATCTTAACAGTTTCAGCTAGGAAATAAAAATACACAACTTTTACCATTACAGTAAATAATACTGCTATAGCAACCAATGCAAAACAAAACTGGTGCACAATGTGTGACAAATCATTTAACAAATGTAGTAGACATGGTGTATATTCTACAATTTCCTGAGTACTTGCATTAATGTAGGATACCTGTGCTATGCAATAACTACATAAGCATTTTATCACAAAGTCATTTGAGTTTTCAACAACAGTAGAAGCATAGTATACATCTAGCAATACCAAAAATGTCGCACACAGACACGCACACAAGAAATACACATCATGAAACAAACCCACAGACTGCCAAAATAAAAAATGAATCTGCCATGTGCAAGAACTTCAATTCATGTCCTGCAAACTCCCTACTAACTTAATCTGGGACAAATGTCTAGAATTATTAAGGAAGTAATACCTTATAACTTAGACTAATGTGTGACAGTAAGAAAGTAATATAAATCATCATGATTTGCAAACTTTTTAAATGTTTTCATATCTGGGTTGAATGCTCAATTAAGTAGTTACAAATTTCACATGTATTCAGTAGTATGCATGAACACAGATTCTTGTGCATATGAAACATTAAATACATACCCATATAACCCACAGTTCCAACCCTCCCATGGATTGTTTCTCCTTCTGGTATTTGTACAGCTAATCCAAGATCTGAAATACGAATATGACCTGTGAAAAATGAAAGACACAATCAGATGTACTAATAGCTAACCTGGGAAAAGTTACAGAATACACTCCTCGGCTATAGGCAGGCATATTGACTGGTAACATATTCTTCTTTGCAGCTTAAAGGGTGAATTTATACTTAAACAACATGCAACCATGTCCTTCAGTCACAAGTTATCCTATAGAGAGTTTTTTTTTTTTTTTTTCAAAAGCTAATCTGAAATATTTTATTTTTCTTCTGTAAGAGATTTACAACAATCAAGTTAGTGGTATAAATTGAAACAGATGCAGCACTATTTTGAGGCATTGTGATCTTTTTTTTTATCTTAATACAATTTAACTCTTATAAATATAACTCCTAGGGGGGGGGGTTTTATAAGAGTTCGAATTTTCGGAAACTCGAAATTCATATGGTTGAGACCATATGCTAGAGTTTCCAAAAAATCAAAATAAAAAGCAAACAAAAAAGGCAAATAAATCAATGCAAGTTCCCCGCAAATTATATATATATATATATATATATATATATATATATATATATATATATATATATATATATATATACACACACACACACCAACTCAGAGATCACACTACAGTTGGAAAAGGGTCATTTCCCCTTTGAAGCAGTTCTATGCAGATCATGGGCACAGTGAGGATTTGGGAATTTACCCTTTTTGCCATTATAGTGCAATCTTGGTGTTGGTATATTTAAGTTTCAGTGATGGGGGGCTTGCCCCACTGTAGATCCATAGATTTTTTTTTTTTTTTTTTTATTTTGAGTTTTCAGAAACTGGATCATAAGGTCTTGACCATCTGAATTTCAAGTTTCCAAAAACTCAAAGTAATATAAACACAAATCCTAGGTATGCATTCACAAGAAAATTATTTCAAGTTATAACTGACCCCAAACTCGAAAAAAAGGACAATGAAGAAAGATTGGTTAATCAAAATTACAACTTCCAAACACTTTCAAAAATGTGAAAAAGAAAGGAGCTCAGAGCACAATCCTACTTCAATGGATCATCATAACAAGTAAACAAAGACAATGAAATCTAACATGTACATGAGAGACCCTAACGGTGGTATAGACAACTTTACAATTTCTTCCTAATTAGGAAGATTCTACTTTATAGTAAAAATCATCTCAATGTGGCTATACTCAAAGACATTTCTATTATCAAATGAAAAATTAATCAAAATATGCTAGTACGTTTAGTCTTCTCAAGTGACGACACACAGACTTGTTAAATAACCTCTGTAAAACATCAGTTGAGAAAATAGGCATAGGTGAAGCTTTCCAACAATTGAAAATAAATGATTTTTGACTTAAAAGATACTCAATCTATAAGGAAAATATCTGGATTATAAGGCATCACAAAACCTGTCAATGTCCACACATTTTCAGAAGCATTTTTCCAATATTTTTGTATTGATTCATATGACCACCACCAATGAAATAAGCCAAAAATAGAGCATGAATACTGGGTGAACCTTGTGTATTAAAATCTGTCTGCTCTGAGTCCTGTAGTGTTCATTTTTTATTTTTGGTTTTTACTTCCAAGAATGAGAAAAATCGGCAGATTCTCTGCAACAATGCCTACAAACTGAACATTCTGTATAAAGCATCAAAATAACCTATTAGGAAAGGAATGTATAGCATATACATGCTGTTCTACTTCTGACAGATGCATGATTTTTTGAAATTTCCACTAGAGAATTTAGCTAGTGCTCAACTTTAAATCTTTTGGAGACGCTGCATTTCCATTTAGTCTTACCAGGAAATACATTAAATGGGTTATTAATGGTTTGGATTTTACATAACATGGCTATCTCCTTCACCTTTAAATTTTTTTTTGTCAACTTTACCATGAGAAATGTTTTTCATTTCATCCATTAGTTTTTTTTAAACACCTTTATTGAATTATCATTTGTGACACAGGCAAACTAACATGCATATTAAAGCAATCAAACCTTATTAACAAGTTTACATTTATACCACCATATACTGCTATATTATTATATAATCTAAGCAACATTATATAAATTATTCAGTGACTGCTTTCTCTTAAAACTTCACTCCTCCTCCAAATTATTTAACTGCACGAATTGTTCCAAAAAATTCCATCTTTTTAAACAAACATCTTTATTAAATTACCACTTATGACATAGGCAATCATACATTCATATAAATGAAAGCAAACCATATTAACATTTTAGTTGCAAATGTTATGATTCACTTATTTATCTCGTCAAACATTACCATGTCTAGGCAGTTCAGATTCTGTATTGGAGCTCAAAAAATAATTTATTTTGTTTTGTCAAGTTCTCACCCAATATTTATGATAGAGTAGTCTGCAGGGATATTTTTAAAATCTGCCAACTTATTATATTCTCCAAAATATATTCCCTAATTACCTCCTTCTTCCCCATCATACCTCCAACATTTGCTACCTGAGGAAAATTTCTTTGTAGTCTACTTGGGGTATAAAAATACCCATGTAAAGACTTCCAAAGATCCTAAACCATCTAGATTTTGTTACATATTTGGAAGTCATGCATACATCTCTCCATTGTTTGTTTGAGAACTGCTAATCCAGTCTCTCCTCTCAGTCCTTTATAACTGCTGACTGATTACAGTTATCAAGCAATATTCTATATGTATCCCTTTTTTAACAGCAGTTTCTGTTTTAGAGTCTACCAAAAACTCTTAGCAGTGTTGGTCTTTCACTTAGAATCCCCCTGTTCCTTTCTCTTTACCTATACTCTAATATCAATCCTAGATATGGAAGCCAAGCTCTAGCCTTCCTGATAAAGAAATTATTGGCCTCTTTCCATTCTACTACCTTTCCTTCTCTAATTATTTGCTCCTGATACCTTGGCTCCTTTGACAGTTT
The DNA here is from genome assembly GCF_019279795.1 of Protopterus annectens. Classification (NCBI taxonomy): domain Eukaryota; kingdom Metazoa; phylum Chordata; order Ceratodontiformes; family Protopteridae; genus Protopterus; species Protopterus annectens. The sequence continues at coordinate 1,442,583,260 of NC_056729.1, read as the reverse complement.
TCTCCAGTAAATTCCAGACCCCTCTTGCCTATTCTCTGTATCCCTAACTGCAGTCATCCCTATCAGCATAATCTCCTTTCTCCATTCCTGTCTTGGCTTAATTCTTAGATTTCTGCTGCTGTTGTTATTCTCCTTACGGATCTGCATCCAAAATCCCAGACTTTCCTTGTTTCTCGAGCTTCCCCCGTTTCATCATCATCCATGTCCACTTTGAATTACAGCTTTATAGATGTGCTATGTATAAGAAGCCTTAATTGCGTAGCTCTGAAATATCCCTTTAAATCAGGTAATCCCAGACCACCTTGTTCTACTACAAGGATCATTTTATCCCACTTGACTCTTCCAGTCTTCCCCTCCCAGATAAAATCCTTCAACTCTAGTTGTGATCCACAGCATCTCTTCTGGTTGATAAAAATATGCCTGACCTGTACAGAAAACTGTAGGGACTAAAAACATTAAGACTGCTTGTATCTTGCTATTCATATCCTTAAAACAGAGCTTCCACTTTTTTTATTATCTTTTGTTTAGTCTCTTCCCACATTTCCTTAGCTGCCATAACAAAATCCTTTTTAAGCCATATTTTCAAGTACTTAATTTTATCATGTTCACATAAATATGGGTATTGCTCAACCAATTTGTGTGGGTACATGATTTACAGCTATTGCTTTTGTTTTATTTTCATTAATTTTGTATTCTGAAAAGACCTGAAACTGTCTCAATGTTCCACAGCACTAAAGTGTCCTTTTCTAGTTTTATCACGTATAAAATAAATTCATCTGCAAATAAAGTCAGCTTTTCTTAACTACCATACCAAATGTATCCCTGAATTTCTGAGTCCTTTATTTTCTTTGCCAGTGGTTCTAAATATAACGCAAATAACAAAGGGGAAAGCGGACACCCCTGACTGATTCCTCTGCTCAAAATGAACTTATAAGAGGGGAACCCTCCCACTTTAATTTTTGCCTCTGATCCCTCATATAGCCTGCTAATCAACCATATAATTTTATCACGGAAAGCAAATGCTTCCATTGCCCTATCCATAAAATCCCAGTTTACTCTGTCGAATGTTTTTGCTGCATCAAATCAAGACCCAACAATAGTGGTATTTTCTTAATTTCTGCTTCCCTCTGGATCATTGTTCTATTAATGTCAAATGTTTGTCTACCTCCATTAAACCACACTGATCCATATTTAGTTGGACAGTGCATTGGTGCATTGTCACTTCACAGCGAGAGGCTCTCCGGTTCGATCCTCAGCTTGGGTGCCTTCTGTGTGGAGTCTGCATGTCTTCCCTGCATTTGTGTGGGTTTCCTTCAGGTGCTCTGGTTTCCTCCCATATTTCAGAGACATACATCTGGAACATTTCTCCATGGGCCTCTGCTGAAAGTTGGCTTTGTTCCAAGTCAGACTTTCCCGGTAAACAAATGTTAAATAAATAAAATAAATGAATACATTTATCAATTTTGGCATCACCTTTGTCATTCTTTTAGCCATTACAGGCAATCACTTTATAATCATGGTTTAGAATTGAAATGTGCCTACATTATGAAGCTGGATTTGGTGGGTCTTTACTATCGTTAGGTATTATAAGCACCACTACTTTCTTCCAGGATGTTGGTACTTCTTTTAAAATACTGTTAAACAAAACCTTCCAGATCTTTATCAGTTTCTTCCCTCTTAGTTTCCACACTTCTACAGGAATACAGTACAGTTGTGTACACTTACCATAAATGTAGACGTTCGAGTGTATTCACTGTTGCAGTCATTACATTTGGGTAATCTGCTGGCAGGTTGCCCTCAGTCGGCCTGATTAACAAAGTCTTGGGTCCTGCGTCAGTTGCTGTCCCTTCTTCCATGACGTCAGGTCATCAGGGGTATAAAACATGCAGCCGACGCCATTACATTAGTTTTTCTTGCCCCAGATGTCAGGTGCCCCCTAAATGGGGATCAAATAAAATTAAAAACACAAAAAATATACCGCCAATCCCAAAAGCAAATACACCAAAAGGGCTTTTAAGCATAGTGAAAGAAAGTAGAGGTATAGCCAAAGAAAAATAGGGGGCTGGAGGGAGGGTAACCAGGACTGCAACAGTGAATACACTCGAACATCTACATTTATGCTAAGTGTACACAACTGTACTATGTTCTTCGTGTTTCACTGTTGCAGTCATTATATTTGGGTAGATTCCCAAAGCAATGGTTGGGTGGAGGGAATTATACAGCATTAGGACCAACTATAAGGCCCTGCAGGACAGCAGTGGCAAAGCCAGCTCTGGATTTAGAGAAAAGTGGTAAATGGTAATGTTTGGTGAACGTATGAACTGAGCTCCAGGTAGCAGCTTCTAGAATGTCCCTGGTAGAACACCTCTGAGAAAGGCTGCAGAAGTAGATGCAGCCCTGGTGGAATGGGATTGATCCCCTGGGGGATAGTTTTTCCATGGTGCATATAGCAAAAACGAATACAATGGCTTATCCATTTGGAAATGGTTTGCTTTGAAATAGCCTTTCCCTCTGTCCCTGCAGCAAATGCCACCAGCAGTTGTTCAGATTTTCTTTGAGATTTTGTTCTGCTCAAGTAAAATCTAAGTTGTCTGTGTACATCCAATGAATGCAGAATCCGCTCCCCCTTGCTCTGTGGATTGGGAAAGAAAGTTGGAAAATGAATGGTCTGATTAAGAGCCACACTGGATACCACCTTAGGCATGAAGGATGGATTGGTCCTGAGAGATACCCTGTCCGCATGAAAAATGATGAAGGGCTCCACTGCCATAAGAGCCTGTAATTCGGAAATCCTTTTAGCTGAAGTGACTGCTAAAAGGAAAGCTGTTTTCCAGGAGAGAAATTTTAAGTCTGCAGTAGCAGCTGGCTCGAAAGGAGGGAGAGTGAGTTTTTCCAATACAAAATTGAGGTCCCAGGCAGGGGTTGGAGCTCTCCTAGGTGGTCTTAAGTTTTTGGCCCCTCTGAGATACTGCTTTAGCAGAGAATGAGAGAAGAGGGGAGGGTTCTGTGTTGTAATGAGCTGAAATGGCTGAGGTATGGATTTTTATGGAAGAAAAAGACAGGCCCTTGTGAAGCATCTCAGTTAAGTATTGTAAAATCTGAGGAATGTTGGGCACTGCTGTGCTTATCCCTCGAGATTGATTTCAGGCACAGAATCTTTCCCATTTATCAGCATAAGATTTTCTAGTACTAGGCCTTCTCACCTCCAAAATGACATCCATCACAGGTTTGCTGAGGGATGCTAAGGGCGAATTTAGGTGATTAGCCACGCTGCAAGATTCAAAGTTTGGAGCTGAGTGTGCAGAATTTGGTTGTTCTGCTGAGACAGTAAGTAAGGTGTCTGAGGCAGGTGCCATGGTGGAAGGTGTGACACATTGCGCAGGAGTGGGTACCAGTGCTGGCAAGGCCAGTCTGGAGCAATCAAAATCATTTTTGGTTTGTCCTGTTTGACTTTTAGTAGAACTTTGGAGAGCAGAGGCAGAGGGGGGAAAGGCACAGACTGATAGTTTTTTCCAGCTGAAGGATAGAGCATCCACTTCCCAGGCTTTTTTGTGATGAGTTCTTGTGCAAAATTTGTCCAACTGATAGATCTTTTTGCCTCACCCCAGAACTATGTCTGGGCTCCCCCATTTGCATGTCAACATGTAGAAAATCCGTGGTTCCAGTTTCCATTCATGTGGGTCCATGAGATTTCTGCTTAGTTCGCCTGCCAGAGTATTCAGCTTTCCTGGCAGGATCTGAGCTTGTAGTTGTACTTGATAGGTCAAGGCCGTGTTCCACAATGCCATGGCTAGTCTGCAAAGGGCGTGGGAGTGTGTACCCCCCTGCCTGTTTAATGTACCACATAACCGTGGTGTTGTCTGTCTTTACCATTAAATTGTCCTGGAAGAAGGTAGTCCTTGAAGGCTGTCACTGCATTCTGTACAGCTAGCATTTCTTTTTGATTGATATGAAGGTGCATTTGATTTGGGCTCCATTTGCCCTGAATGCACTTTCCTGCCAGATGTGCCCCCCAAGCATAGTCTGATGTGTCTGGAGTTAGGGTTTGGGTGGCAGGGGGGTGGTGTGAATGGCAGTCCCTTGTTTTGGTGGCAGGCCTCTGCCCACCATAGGAACTCTAGTTGCAGGCAAGGTATGATAGGAATCATTGTTTCCAGGCTGTGACAATGCTGACTCCATATACTTTAAGTACCACTGAAGTTTCCTCATATGCAGTCTTGCATATGGAATTAGAAGAATGCAGGAGACCATGAAACCCAAGGCTTGCAGTATTTACCTTGCAGAAAGCAGAGTTTTTGTGACCACCTGTTTGAAGTAAGTCGCTAAATGAATTTGCTTCTCTGGCATAAGGGAAAGCCATCTGGGCAGTTGTAATCAAGCTTGCACCTAGGAATGTAATTTTTTGAGAGGGTACCAGTTGTTTCTTTTCGTTTATAGTGTACCCTAGACAAGTTAGAACCCTTGTTACAAATGCCAGATGGTTTAGAAGAGTGTTCTTTTTCTGCCTGAATTAGACAATCGTCCAGGTATGGATATATTTGAATATTTCTTCACCTGCAAAATGCAATTACTGGAGCCAGGCACTTTGTAAAATCCCTGGGGGCAGTAGATAAGCCAAAGGGCAGTGCAGAGAAAGTACAGTTTTGTACCTACCATAAATTTAGATGTCCGAACTGGATAGCATCTGCAGTCATAACAACTGGGTTGTCCTGTCGTCAGGCAGCCCTTCAGTCGGCCGGATTCCAAAGTCCGGGTCCGGCCTCGGCTGATGTCGCACTTCACCCGACGTCATCTCTGTTGGTCTTCGGGTATAAAGGCATCAGCCGACGCCATTTTCCTCAGTGTTTCTTGCCCCAGATGCCAGAAGCCCTCTTGAAGGCTAAAATTTTGGATAGATGCCAATGTTTCCAAAAAGATAGAGGTAAACACAAACATAAACATGTATGTACATATATACAAACAAATACACCATAAAAGACTTCCCCCCACCAGTTAGCTATTAGGAGGGTAAACACCCTAGGAGTACCACAGAGGGGAAGGAGGGAGGGTAATCCTGACTGCAGATGCTATCCAGTTCGGACATCTAAATTTATGGTAGGTACAAAACTGTACTATGTCCTTCATGGATGCATCTGCAGTCATAACAACTGGGTAGAATACCATAGCCAACTAGGGGAGGAGGATAAAGGTAAATTATGGTGTGTTTAGGATCCCTTGCAGTACAGCAGTGGCAAACCCTGCTCGGGATCTGGAATATAGAGGCAAATTGTAATGTTTGGCAAATGTATGCACGGAGGTCCAAGTAGCCGCCTCAATAATGTCTTTGGTTGCCACTCCTCGTAAGAAGGCTGTGGTAGTGGCTGTTGCCCTTGTAGAATGAGGTCTTATGTTCTGTGGAATTGGTTTTCCATGGAAGGAGTAACAGAATCGTATGCAATTTCCTATCCATTTGGAGATTGTCTGTTTGGAAATAGCTTTTCCTTCCCTTCCTGTTGCATAAGCTACGAAGAGTTGGTCAGTCTTTCTGCTATTTTTTGTTCTGTCCAAGTAGTAGCGTAGCTGTCTATGTACATCCAAGGTATGCAGTATTCTTTCCCCTCTGTTTTGTGGGTTGGGAAAGAAGGTAGGCAGGTGGATTGCCTGGTTTAAAGACACTCTGGATACCACCTTAGGCATAAATGTAGGATTAGTCCTCATGGACACTCTATCTTGGTGGAAGATTAGGAAGGGTTGCACCGCCATTAAAGCCTGTAGTTCTGAAACCCTCCTTGCTGAAGTGATTGCCAGTAGGAAAGCAGTTTTCCATGACAGGTGTTGTAGGTCTGCTGTTGCTGCTGGTTCAAAGGGTGACAGTGTCAACTTTTCTAGCACAAAGTTTAAGTCCCAAGCTGGTAATGGTGGCTTCCTTGGAGGTTTTACATTCTTGATTCCTCTGAGAAATTGCCTGAGCAAAGGGTGCAAAAAAACAGGTGGATCAAAGCTGTATTCTGCTGAAATAGCTGATACATGTATCTTGATGGAGGAGTAGGACAGGCCTGAATGAAGAAGTTCGGCCAGGTACTCCAGAATGTTAGGCATATCTATGTTTGACACATCTTTTCCTCTTTCAGTACTCCAAATGACAAACCTTTTCCATTTTCCAGCATAGTTCCTTCTTGTTGAAGGTCTGCGTGCTTCAAGAATAATGTCTTTAACTCTTTGGGAAAGCTCTGTGTTAGCTGCTGCTATGTGATGTTCCATGCAGTCAGTTGCAACGTTTCTAGGTTTGGATGCATGATGCTGTAGTTGTTCTGAGTTAACATCAAAGGCATCAGGGGAATTGGCCACATATTGTTCCGAGACATGCTCCTCAGTAGTGGGTACCAGTGTTGTCTTGGCCAGTTTGGAGCTATCAGGATTATCCTTGGGCGTTCCTCCTTGATTTTTAGTAGTACTTTGTGCATCAAGGGAAGAGGTGGGAATGCATATGCTGTTAGGCCTTTCCAGCTGAAGGAGAGCGAATCCACTTTCCATGCTAGTGGGTGGAATGTCCTTGTGCAGAATTTTTTGAGCTGGTGATTGAGAGGCGATGCGAATAGATCTATCTGAGGCATTCCCCATTTCTTTGAGATGGTTTTGAAGATGTCCGGTGCAGCTTCCATTCGTGGGCATCCAAAGTGGTTCTGCTTAGTATGTCTGCTAGAGTATTTTCTTTTCCCGGTACAAATATTGCCTGTAACTGGATGTTGTAGCTGAGTGCCAGGGTCCACAGCTCCAAAGTCATTCTGCATAGGGGGTATGAATGAGTGCCTCCCTGTTTGTTGATGTACCACATGACTGTGGTGTTGTCTGTCCTTATCATCAACTGGCCCTCTTTGAGAAATGGCTTGAACTTTTGGATTGCCAGTTTTACTGCCAGCATTTCTTTTAGGTTGATGTGCAGGTGAAGTTGATCCTGTGTCCAGAGTCCTTGCACGCATTTGTCCAGCATGTGGGCCCCCCATCCTAGGTCTGAAGCATCTGTTGTGATGGTCTGGCTTGCTTGACATCTGCGAAAGGGTAGGCCTGGGTTTGACTGGCATGCCTGAGCCCACCATAGGAGCTCCTGTTTTAAGCATGGAATTAGTGGGATTTCTGTTTCCAGGCTGTGTCTGTGTTGGGACCATAAATTCTTTAGGTACCACTGTTGTTTTCTCATATGTAGTCTGGCAAATGGGACCAAGATTATGCATGATGCCATGAAGCCCAAGGCCTGGAGTACTTTCCTTGCTGTTAACTTGTTCAGTTTTGTTAGTGCCAAGAAGTAAAGAGGGAGTTCTTTTTGTTTTTCTGTAGTTAGGAATGCCATTTGTTTCACTGTGTCCAATTCCGCGCCCAAGAAGGTTCTTGTTTGGGATGGTATCAGCCTTGACTTTTGTAAATTGACTGTGTATCCCAGTGCTTGTAGCAAGTAAATGACCCTTTGTAAATCTGTTGTCAGCTTGCTTTTGTTGTCCCCTTGTAGTAAGCAGTCGTCCAGGTATGGGTAAATTTGAATTCCTGTAGTCTGCAATGGGCGATTACTGATGCCAGGCATTTTGTGAATACTCTGGGCAGTAGATAAGCCAAAGGGCAATGCTGAGAATTGATAGTGCTCTGATCCTGCAAGAAATCTGAGGTATCTTCTGCAGATTGGTCGAATGGGGATGTGCAGGTATGCCTCCTTGAGATCTAGAGTTACCAGCCAACACTCCTTGCCCAGCATGGGAAGAAGTTGCTGTAAGGTCAGCATCTTGAATTTGGGGACAATGATGTATGTATTTAAGGTGGACAGGTCGAGAATTGGTCTCCAACTTTTTTCCTTTCTTGGAACTAGGAATAGTCTGGAGTAGAACCCCTTTCCTTGCTCTGCTGTTGGCACTCTTTCCACAGCTCTCATGTTTGCTAACTCCATTATCTGTTGTAGAGCCTCTGTTTTTTGATTTGGAGGTAAATTTGGCATTCCTCTTTTGACTGGTAAAGTGTGGAAGTGGAACCGGTAGCCTTGATCTATGGTTCGTAGAATCCACTTGTCTTTTGTTATGTAGTGCCAGTTCTTTGAAAATAAGGTTAACTTTCCGCCTAAAGGAGCTGCTATTTGTTCCCTGGTAGGCAGATGTAGGGTTAACTCACTGTGGTTGTGTTGATGTGGTGGCAGAGGTTGTGTCTGTGCCTCTGTTGTTACCTTGCCACTGTCGTCCTCTGTAGGCACCTCCTCTAGATTGGTTTCTGCCTCTGGAACGTCTGTTCCTGCCCCTTTGAGATCTTGTGGAGTCAGGAAAGGACCAATTTTTGGCAGGCCAGTTCCTGCTAAACCTTGGGGGTTGTACCTGCAAGAAATCTTTAACCGTTTGGACAGATTTTGCCTTTTCTTCCATTTTCTTCATAACCTGCTGGGCAGGAGTACCAAACAAACTTGTCTTATCCATAGGAGCATCTAGCAACTTAGCTTTAACATGATCCGGTAAAGCTTGCTCTTTTAGCCATGCATGCCTTCTTATCACTGTGCCAGTCATGGCTGATCTAAATGAAGCCTCCAGTGCATCATAGCCACATTTTAAGGAATGGTTACTAACCTGTTGTATGTTATTTACCATTTCTAATACATATTTCTTATCAAGAGATTCATCAGTGGTTAGCTTTTTAGTTAATTGATCAAGCATAAACTCTTGGTATTGTATCATGTGAAACTGACAGTTTAAAGCTCTAGCTGAGAGAGTAGCTGAAGTGTAGACCTTTTTACCCCATCTGTCTAATGACCTTGCTTCCCTTTCAGAAGGAATAGGGTTTTTAGCTATGGTCGCGGCTACTGCCTTGGGACCCTGGGATATAGTTTCTGGGTCTGCAAGTGGGGCCTTGTAAAGGTGGTGATGAGTATCTGGCACCCTGTAAAATCTGTCTGGTTTGGCAGGGGCTGGGGGTAAAGAATCTGGAGAGGAGCAAACATCATTGAAAGCATCATCCACCACAGAGAGAACAGGAGGTATAGCTAAGGGCCTATGCTGTGGAAGGTGCAGAAAGGTCCTAAGTCTTTTCTGGAGTCTGAAAAATCCTGTTGCTGCCATTGGAACTGCTCTCGCATGGCATGTAAGGTTTCTCCAAAGGAGAATTCTTCTGGTGGGGAAGCAGCTGGAATGGAATCTTCAGCATCAGAGTCTTCAAAATTGGAGAAAGGAGCCTCTGGCTGGTCAGTTATGTCTGATTCATCCGCAGAATCATCAGAGGACACTGGCTCAGGGGGCTCTGCCCTAGGTCTCTTCTCTGGGGGCTGAGAGGCCCTGTCTGGGTGAGGTTGAGTTCCTCTGATTAATGAAATTAAATCTTCTGCCAAAGTAAGCATTTGAGAACTAGCAGAGGGCCTGGTAGTGGGGGGTTTAACAGGCACTGTTTTAGTAGTCTTGGCTGCTTTAGCCCTGGCGAAGGCCTTAATGAACATGGCTGCTGGAGGCCTAGCTGCACCACGTGCTGGGGTAGAGACATCCAAGGGAATGGTGTCTGATAAATCAGTGGCAACCACCGTAGTGGATAAAATTTCTGAGGCCGATTCAAGAGTGGTAGCAGGGGCCTCAGTTGTAGAGATGGATTCAGCTGTACTTTGAGCAGTTTTCTCGGTTTCAGCGAAACCGAGACACTCGCGACTTGCTTATCCGTGGTTTCGGCGAAACCGCGGACCGCGAGTGTCGGTCTTTATCTTTGCGTTTTGGCAGATTGGGAAGTCGGAGGATCCGGCGGCATAATGTACGCAAAATCAGAACCGAAAAACTGTTCTGCAAACTCCGACCGACGCCTAAGCGTTCGTCGGTTGAAGGAAGCACAGGCGAACAGGCTGCTACGTCGTGGGCTGGGCCTAAACAAGGCAGGCAATGAGTGGAAATCTTTATGAGGTATTTGTTTCCCACAGGTTAAACAATTATTAACTTTTTCTGACATCGGCTGAGGCAAGAAAGGTTCCCCAACGGGTACTTAGCTTTAGAAGTCTTAGTAGTATTCGGTAGAAGTAATCTCTGGATCCGACCGACCGGCACTTGCGAACAGCTTCTGCTTGGCGCCACGGCAAGAAAGACTGAGGAAAATGGCGTCGGCTGATGCCTTTATACCCGAAGACCAACAGAGATGACGTCGGGTGAAGTGCGACATCAGCCGAGGCCGGACCCGGACTTTGGAATCCGGCCGACTGAAGGGCTGCCTGACGACAGGACAACCCAGTTGTTATGACTGCAGATGCATCCATGAAGGACATCTGGTAATGCAAGTAGCCTGCTCTGAAGTGGAGGTATCTTCTGCAAGATTCCCTGATTGGGATATGCAGATAAGCCACTTAAATCTAGAGTTGCCAACCAGGCATCTTTGCCTAGCATAGGAAGTAACTGGTGAAGAGTCAGCATCTTGAATTTTGGAATGTCCAGAAAGGTGTTTAGAGTAGACAAGTCCAGGATTGGATGCCATGATTTGTCTTTTCTGGGTACCAGGAAAAGTCTCGAATAGAAACCTTGTTCCTTTTCCTCTTCTGGTACTGGTTGAATAGCCCCCATGCTCATGAGGGAAAGTACTTGTTTCTGGGCCCCTGCCCACTGATTTGGGGGCAGGTCTGGCCATCCGTCTGGAATTGGCAACGTGTGGAAATGAAATCTGTATCCCTGGGATACTATATTTAAAACCCATTTGTGCTGGGTTATAAGTTGCCAGTTTCTTGCATGAAGAATCAGTTTTCCCCCCAAAGGGGCGGCTAAAAGGTAAGAACTTGGTAAGTGTAAAGGGAAGTCATTCAGACTGCTTACCATAGGGAGGTGTCTTGTTGTTTCCAGATTTGGAAGAGGAGGCAGCCCATTGTTTTGTTCTGAAAGTCCCTTGTGACTGAAACCTGGAGCCTTTGGAATGTCTGCGTTTGACTTGAGTGGCTCTCGAAGGAACTAGAAAGGACCAGTTCTTAGTAGGCCAGTGCCTACTAAATCTTGGAGGTTGCACTTGTAAGAAATCTTTAACAGTTTGCATAGATTTAGCTTTATCTTCCTTTTAAAACTTCTTCAGCCTTATTACCAAAGAGACGGTCCTGTTGTAAAGGAGCATCCAACAATTTTGCTTTAACATGATCAGGCAGATTTTGCTCTTTGAGCCAAGCATGCCTTCTTAGCACAGACCCAGTTACAGCAGCCCTGCAAGAGGCCTCCAAAGAATCAAAACCACGTTGCAAAGTATGTTTTCCAACTTGTTCAGCTGAATGCAATAAATCCTGTAAATATTTGTTTTCCTCACAGTCAGAAATTATCATTTTCTGTTTAAGCAGTCCCATGATATGCTGTTGATATTTTAGCATATGAAATTGACAGTTTAAAGCCCTGATTGCCAAGGTTGCAGAAGTGTAAACCTTTTTACCCTATCTATCCACTGCCTTGGAATGTCTATCAGAAGGGGTAGGATTTTTAGCTGTAGAAGCCTTAATGCCCTTGGGACCATGAGAAATGGTTTCAGGATCTGCAACAGGATTTTTGAAAATGAATTTGTGGGAGTCAGGAACCCTGTAGTATCTCTATCTGGCTTACATGGAGCCAGAGGCAGAGAATCAGGAGCCATACTAGATTTTGAAAAAAACATCATCAACAATGTCTAGAACAGGAGGTATAGCCAAAGGCCTATGCTGAGGAAGAAGAAGAAAATCCCCAAGTCTCATTTTAGATTGAGAAATCCTGACTTTCCCAGTGGAAATGTTCCCTTAAGGTATGTAAAGTTTCCCCAAAAGAAAAATCCTCAGGGGGAGAAGCAGAAGGAATGGAATCTTCTGCATTAGAGTCCTCATAAGTAGGTATAGACGATTCCTGTTCATTAGAAGAGTGAGAAGAAATAGAATCCTGTTCAGAAGAGTCATAATCAATGTCTTGCCTAGGCCTCTCAGAAGGAGGGGGTTGGCTACCCCTGATCAGAGTAATTAAATCTTCAGCCATTTTGATCATTTGTTTTTTAGGCATAGGAGCCTGCCACATGTGGCCCAGGCATCATTTTTTTTAGGCATAGGTCGAGATTTTGGCCTTAGTTTTGAAGATGGCGTCGGTCTAATATACAAATCTGTAGGCCTGAAAACACCCTCAGAAGCCGGTGCCTGCACAGCGGCTCCGGACCCATCCAAGGTAGAGACATCCACGGGTTCCTAATTGAAGCATCTTGCGGCATAACGGACTCTGAATGGGTCTCAGTAGAGGCCTGCGAATCAGACGTAGTGGGTATCAGGGGCTGCGAAAGCACCTCACTGAGTACTGGCAAACTAGCGACTGACTTAGGAGAAGCGTCGTCTGCAGTTTTGGACCTCAACGGCCTGTCTCTGTCTTTTTCTTTGCGTTTTTTAGGTATTCCAGTAGTCGGATTGGTAACAGACGACATTTCTGGATAATTAAAGCATGAACCAAAATATTTAGAAGCAAAAATGTACTGACGTTTGATAGCGCGTTGATTAAATAAAGCACAAAACCGACAGCAAGGTACGTTATGGTCAGGGCCTAGGCAGGGAATACAGTAGAAATGAAAATCCTTATGAGGTGTTTTCTTTCCACAAGTAATGCAATTATTAACTTTTACTGACATCAGTAAGGAGCAAGAAAAAGTTTCCCCAACGGGGTACTTAGCTTTTTAGTTGAAGACTTCGGATCTGAAACTCGAAAACGAAAATTTCAGTAGTCGGCCGACCGGCACTTGCGAACTGCTTCTGCTTCGGGCACCGTGCAGCAAGAAAGACTGATGTAATAGTGGCGGCTGCATGTTTTATACACCTGATGACCTGACGTTATGGAAGAAGGGACAGCAACCGATGCAGGACCCAAGACTTTGTTAATCAGGCTGACTGAGGGCAACCTGCCAGCAAATTACCCAAATGTAATGACTGCAACAGTGAAACACGAAGATCATCTATTCCTGGGGATTTTCCTGTACATTGGTTATACATCACCAGTTTTCTCTCATCTCCTCCTAGCCTAATAATTGAGCCTCATCTTCCTCCATCTATTCATCCTCAACCCCTTTTTCTCATTCTGCACATGGGGTCAGTGACAATCATCTCAAGCCAAGGTTTACACTGCCAACCTTGGCATATTTAACTCTTCCGTAAACATTTCCATTTGTACCTTTTCTTGATTTCCATATTTCCCTGCTTTATGCAGATTTGCATAACATTTCCGAAATACTAGTTCTGCTACAACATTTCTGGTTATCTTCCTCATTATAGGCTCCCTAAGCATGGCAACAGCCCTTTCTACTTTCTGTTGTCCGAAACATTGTGCTAAAAGTTTTTGTGTTTTGGGGTTATCAAAAAAGAGTAGCTTAACATCAGTCTTTCTAAACTCATGCATTTTGTCAAGATAATCCCTTATGTTCTGCTTAGCATTTATTTCATCCATTAACTTATCTATAAATGCAGATTTCATACTTTGATTCTCAAATTCTAACCAAGACAAGTTACCTAGTGTTAGTAGAATCATCCACCTTATTAAAGGAAAGGAATAAGAGATAAAAATTATCCGGAGGTAACTTAATATAATGCATCAATGAGATCATCTGAAGAATTAAAAGTTTAAAATATTCTAATGAGTTAAAGTCAGACGAATATATTGTGATTAATCTAAATAAAAGACATTAGTTACTTACAATTTCAAAAATAATTAAGTGATAAACTGGGTTGTTACTGCACTGCGATACATCTTTAGAGCAGTAAACATAGACAGTCAAGAGTGGGAGTAAACTTGTATACTCGACAAAAAAACAAAGCAATCAAATGAAAAATGTTGCTAAAAGCAATGCTCCTGGTACAGAAAGGAAGTTTAACTACAACTGAATTTCAGTTCTGCTAACTACCTGTAATGATTTTAGTACTTAGACTAGTGGCCTACCAACACTTATTCTTTTATTTCCAGCTTGTACAATACAGTCATTTTTTACAACATGCATTTTGCACCCACTTTCTAAGCTTTCTTCTGCAGTATTCATTATTCGGTACTTTCCTTCCCTCCAATTTACATTTTTACACACATTTAATATTGTCTAAAACATTTTTTTAGAAACTGAAACTTCTGATCTATGAAAGCTACATATGTTACTTCAGTCTAGATATTCTTGTTTTGCGTGAATATAGAGTACAAGGTTTACAGTAAATAAAATGTAAAATATCCCTGTGAAAACAAAATGGTTGAAAAACAGAAATACTCTAATTCTCTACTAGTTAATATAATTGACTATGACATCTCTCCATCAAGGGGAAACGGAAGAGCCTATTTAAGTATTGTCTTTGGCTGTCTTGTTTTGTAGTTCATAATGTACCTTCAGTTGAGTAAATATCTTTTACGTGTCCTACTCTTCCACTGGGGTCTAGGAGGACAGATGCATATAACAGCTCAGTAGATAAACAGAAAAATGCAAAAGACAAAGCTAAAAATGGTTTTCTAATGGGGTCAAAGCTACCCACATCTACGTGTAGGGGGGTTCACTCCCTGGCCCTGACTTATGTAATTTACTCCAAGATTGCACCATGTTCCTTTAAAAGTTTTCTCTGGTTGTCTTTTTTTTGGCCCACAGTGTATTTTCATCTGGGTGATACTGCCACACATATCTTAACCTCCTTTTATTCCATTTGCACGACAGTATAAAAACAGCACTTAGAAGGCAGTTTTTAAAATAATCTGATTTTTAAGGCTATGATATGTGCATCTAAATTAATCTTGCTCTTCCAAGGATAACAATATTCTGTGTTGGATACATAAACTGTTTTAAAACAATGAGCTAAGTTTAATAAAAAAAAAATACATTTAGGAAAAGTAAACAGTGTGCAAACACCACAAGATTCAAATAAAATTATAATACCACATGGAAATACTAACAGTACAACACATACTGCAACAGCTTAAACTTTGTTTATACACAGAATGCATAACTTGTGACAATACGCTTACTTTATAGTATTAAACATCTTATAGTAGGCCAAGTGTTAATGGCACCAGTTTTTGTGCTTCAGCTTCTTTGTGCAGCAGCAGTGTTGTACTCATGACTAATGCCACGTGCCCCTGTAGTGTTGTACTCATGACTAATGCCACGTTCCCCTGTAGTGTTATTCTCATGACTAATGCCATGTGCCCCTGTAGAATGAGGTATTGTATCACACAACAGATGAGACACAGCACACACATTCTCTGTTTACAAAAAAACCCTACTACATATATTTATCACTTTAGTAATCCTTTAGCAACAGTAAAATTAGGCTTTGACTAGCAGTACGCATTTATCTACATTATATATTCATACAGAAAGGATGTAAAAAGTACACAATGGGCTAACTTTCAAAGACTCGACAGACAATAACTTTGGGCAGAGTTTGAACTGCCTCATACTTATATAAAATGTGCTAATTTTGGGATGTGACCTTAAACATCTGTGAAACATATGACTACATCCAGAATATTGAGGCTAAACTTTCAGCAGTAACCCTTCCTGTGAATATATTCAAACACAACATATGAAGAGATTCTGAAGACAACACCCACAAAAGCTTTTTCAGTATCTCAAAAGGCCATGAGGTCAATAAAACTAGACCATAATAAAAGCAACATTTTATGCATATGTCCTATTGGTCACAGTAAATCAAACTTGCAGACAACAAAACACACTGGGTTAACACTGAGCTACATCATACACAAAAGCAATAAGGCAAACAACCAATACCTGTAACCCCAAAAGTGTCCTAGTAGCTGGTGCTTCCAATGTACTAAGAACAGACATATACCTCAGTGAACTTTGCTAAGAGCTTGTGGCAATGTCATACCTGCCTGTAGTGCCAGTGGCTGAACAGGTAGCATAGCTGGCTTTGATGCTAGAAGTACAGAAGGCTGTGATTGTATTTCCATACCAGATGCTTAGACTGATTTTCCAACACTGACACTACAGTGCAGCAAAAGAGTGCATGAGGACTGCACACCTGAAGTGCCATCCTTCAGACAAAAAGTTAAAGCAAAGTCCCACCTGCCTTAGCTGTTAGTAGTTCAAGTGGACGCAAGACTTTCTACGGCACTAACTGATAAAGGAATAGGGAACTTTAATAGCATTGTTAACAGAAGTATATGTTTTTTCCATAGCAGAACCATTGAAGAATGAAAAAAGAGAGTAAAAAAATATGAACATAACTTTATATATGAATTAACTATTAACATCTCTACCACTTTTCTTTCTAGTAGTTCATCTAATAAAGGACTATGATGATTTCTTTGTGCTCTGGTCAAATTTTCCTTAGTTCTTAAGAATACCACTTGGGTCTCAAATGAAAAATGAGCCACAAAAAATTTAGTACAACTAACCCCGTCATGCTGCTTCTCAGCTCCTCCCATAATTCAGAAGCAGGTGATTTCTTTCACAATCAAAGAAACAAACACAGTTTACTTTATGCCCTATCCCATAACTTTTAAAGCACCACACCACCAAACAGATTACAGAGCATCTGCAAAACTCATTAAAATCATAAAACAAGCCATTAGTTGAATGTACAAAAGTGTTACTTTCTGACATCTGTACAAGATCAACACTTGGATGTGTGCCCCATATATTAAAACTACTGAGTTGAGAACTGCAGTATTTATGAGTAAAGCAATAAATGTGGTTACCAATACCTACACACCATATTAGTTCAAAGGTCATAAACAGCCCTCCCTGTGGTATCTGCAAAAACACACACATTATTTATATATATATATATATATATATATATATATATATATATATATATATATATATATATATATATATATATATCTACACACACACAAGTATACCTATGGGTTTATTTTCTCTCACTCTTGAATCAGTGGTATATGTTGTAACAAATACTAGCTTTTCTCTGTTCAAATTATCAGCTGTGTGTGGCACAGAAGCATTCCCTGCTTTACATTATTCCTCAGTGAAAATGGTCTCTCTTATTTCAGGTAGAAGACAATCTTTTAGTGGTATCATCTCTGGGTGGATCACACTTATATAAGGTGGTTATAAATTAGCCTTTCTGTTCTGGCTCCTGGTAGATTTTATCAACATGTTGTAGTTGTTTGACAGTATTAATATGTTCCTTTTTATTTATCCTCCACTGGACCTTCTTAACGGTTCCTCGACCTTCACACAGTTGGTCCAGTTATTCTGTCAGGGGTGAAAGTCAGACATACATGGGGTAGGTGAGAGCCAAACAACTCATTTGCTCCTGCCTGGAAATCATAATTAGTTCATTAACTACTCAACCCTGAGGAAGAGTCAGGTGACAGGGAGAATGCTAGCAACTTTCACATCCAGAGAAGCAGCCTAACCTAGTTCCCCCTAGTTGCCAGATGCAAAAGTGTCTAGTATACAGGAGAATGTAAGTGGGACAAACAATGGGTTTCAGTGTTCAGCTGTCCCTTGCCTCCACAAAGGAGATAAGGCAGCAGGACAATCCTTGCCCACTCAAGGTAAGGTACCATACACAGTTTTCCCCTGTCTCACCAAGAATGTTGGTGCGTGTATGTGTGTGTCTGCCCCAAGAATGCACACCTTTCCTCCACAGAAACAGGTAAGCATTCTTTGCCCCTTCACTCCTCTTTTGCTGTCAGTTCCATCAAACAACCAAGCTGCTAACTGAACTCAAGTCATCCAGGTTTTAATCAGGCTTTATCCCTCTATACCACCAGGCCCAGACAGATTGTGCTATCATCAGCTGGCTTTTGTTAGAATTTGGTTGACAGTTGTACACCACATACATACACATTCTCTCTCTTAGTATAAATATGTGTGTGTGTGTGTGTGTGTGTGTGTGTGTGTGTGTGTGTGTGTGTGTGTTTGTGATCTTGCAGAGTCGTGATTATTATGTCAGCCCATTTTAGTATCCTTGGTAGCTACAAGTACTTAGTTTGAAGGGTGACAGTATTATAGGAGAATTCTGACTGTTAATGAGAGGGTAGGGTTTTGTGTGAGAAGGATCTTAGTTTTTTTTTTTTACTATCATAGATGCACTGCCGGTTTTAACAGTTCCACTTGCTTTTTACTTCTGTTTTATGATTAACAAAATGTGGGTATAAGGATGCTTTCAACTAGTATAAATGGGTATGGAAACTAGTGGCAGATTAAGTGTACCTGGAGCTCTGGGCAGTTTTCAAGTTGTCTGTCCCCAAACTTTTTTTTGACCACTCAAAAATCACACATTGTTTTGAATTCACCTACCTGACCTAAATCCATTCAGATCACTGTTATTATAATACACTAATGTCTGTACCCATCAATTATGGTCACTTGACTATGTGTACACTTCAAATGCCCAATTACAACAACAAATGTCCACAGTAAAGTATTTCACATTGCTTTACAGAAATGCACATTAGTCCTGCAAAGCCAGACTAATGAGTGCATAACTTGATCAAGACCTGCAGGGTCAGCCTTTCTCATCCACAGAGTCCTTCATGCTAACAATTATAGCCCCATTGTTGACGATGTATACCTCAGAGGTCTGTCTGTGGTATAAATAGAAATAACATACATAATCATGTATTTCATATTTGTTTCACACAAATACATAGTAGCCCAAGTATTCCAGTTTATTTCACAAAAAATGCACACTAGTCAGCAAAGTCAGACTGTTTAAAGTGATCAGAATATAAGGTAAATTTCTTTCATCCACAGTCTACCCTCACCCAGCAGTTATAGCCACATTGCTGTGTATACCTCATCTGATTGTGATAAAAAATAAATACCTCCCAACCTGTTACAGCAACAATCTGAACAAAAGTCCAGAATCAGGAACAGCCTTTAACAGAGAGAGTATATTGCTGGTAAGTTGATAGAATAAGAGGTTTTACATTGGCATGCATTTTCTGAATGTTTATGACTTGATGACTGAATTCCTCACTGATTTTCCACAAAAAAATGTTATGGGGAGCAAACTGAAAATATGAGACAAAATCAAGGGCATTCTGCAAACTGGACAGTTGAGAGGTGTAGAATTTCAGCTTTGTTTCACATATGCAAAGCCAGTCCCACTGTCATCACTGTAATCAGCCCACCTTTTTACTAGGGGTTGGTATTATCACATCATTAGTCAATGTGACCACAACCCCAGGCTCCAGTGTTTACAACACCAGTATACTAATTTATTTCAAACAAATGTATATCAATCCTGCAAAGCCAAATTATTAGTCGAACAAATGGAAAGAGGGCAAGTTACTTTCATCTACAATCTACTGCCTCCCCATAGACGTTGCAGCCACTTTACTGTGTTCACCTTCTCTTGCTATCATACAAAAGTAATACTACTCAACCACAAAATACAACATTTAGAGACAAAGTCAGAAAATAATGAGGGACTCTAGGCTTACAGTCAGGGACATATATTAAATACTGTACTTATATATGTAAAATCTGCAAAATTAACATTTTTGCATTGGAATACCTTTTGGAATTTTCTGAATAAGTATGCAAACTCTAATAGCTAGCATTATTGACCGACTATAATCCACGGATGTTTACAAGAAAATCAAAAAGACAATGCAAAAACCTGAAATATATCATGGACATTCGCAAAATCAGAGACAGTTCAGCTTAGCACTTATCAGGAACAGTTGAGAGCTGTAACCCCCACCCCAAAAAAATAACCTGCCTATTGCAAAACACCTATACCTGCTAAGCTATTAATTCAGGGAACAACTGCAGTTGGTCACTCAACTGTACATGAAGTATGCATCAGTGTACAATCAGAATCTCAAGGGAGAAGAGAGAAAATAAGGCCATACGGCACTACTGCAATTATTTGCTTATGCTCTGGTGACAGACTTTGTTCAAATATGTAGTGGTGCGCACAGAGTTTCTTGCCTGACCTGAATATAAAGAAATACTTCTGGCTATATTTGACTATTTGTTTTTAGCTTGCTTACTGTCACTGACTGAAAATTAGTGGCCCTTGTACTCTGGACTCAAGCTAACAGGGACAGATGTAAGTTGAACACAGCAAAATAAAGTTTAACTTTAGCTGGATGAGCAGGGCAATAGGGTGTTGGATAAGCAGATGTGGGCCCCCTTAAAGCTGCAGGCTCCAGGCATCTGCCTGTTCCATCCCTAGTACAATTTACCATTGTTGGGGACAAGACCAAGCATCTCAACTATCAAATCTAGCTAAGAAACTTAGGGAAAAAACAAACATGTACCCCCCTTTTTTAAAAACAAAAAGTACATACACCTCAAGAAAAATAATCATGGATTTGCTGGAGAAATGTCTTTCTGATGTATATTTCCAGGGTATAATGGCAGCTGTGGGGTAATAATCTTGATAAACAGTTGCTGCAGTCTGGTAAACAACATTATGCTAGCTTATGAGGTAGATAAAGTTTTAGTGGGGAGTTACTAAATAGTGTTTGAGCTCTTGTTATAGCCTGAACCAGGACAGAGCAGGTTTTATTAACACACTTTTAGGGGATATTGGATCAGGGTAAGTGTTCAGTCTTTATTACCGTGGGTGACAGAAATTTAATTCAGGAAGTTAAAGCCTCATTTTGTGGATGGGTGCTGTGACCTCTATCCAGTTCACAGGTATTTATTCCCTTACAATAACCAAGAGGATACTGCTGTCATCATCGACACCAGGAATCTATCACTGGAAACAATAGCTCTGGACAAAACTGACACTGACCTGGTGTTCCAAATCACATGTTCTCTGGAGGGGTTCATTAGTAGACTTAGACCTACTAGTCATTGGAACAGGTGCTGCAAAGGCACCTCATCTGCATCAGTGGCATCAAGTGTATGCATGGACTCAGACACAGGAATGTCCTTGGTGTCTCTGAAGTTCTCTTTCAGTTTATCTTTTTGCTTTTTAGGGATGATGGCCTGGGAACTGGTAAATGCTATAATGTGTGAAGGCCCTGCCTTACTGGAATTCAGATGCTGCTGGAGAGATTCTGCAATATGTTTAATTGTCATAAAACTAAACCTAGCACAGAAATGCCAGCAAGATACATCATACTGTGGTCTTAAGCAAAACAAGCAGTAATAATAGAAGTCTTTGTCTGGAATCTAGTTTCCACAAGAAATGCAGTTACTAACCTTCTTAAACATTAACACCGTACATTCACAAGGTACTGAAAAAAAAAAACAAGGTCCCCAACAGGCTGCTTATCGGAAATGCTCTGGTAAGTCAAGCCAACTGACTAATGCATTCTGGAGCATCAAACTATATGGCAAGAAAGAACTAAAGATGGTGCTGGTCAACATGCTCCTTATACCCCAATGTCCTGATATCAAGGTGGTTGAGGATGACCTTTAGGTGGGAGATGGTGGAACATTTTGGTACTCAGGCTGGCCACTGGCATCTGCATGTTAGAAAGACCTAAGACTCCATACTGCAATGTTAACTACAATGAACGTATGCAGTTCATAGGCTTCACTTACACTTGGGAGACCCATTTTCCAAGGTATACCATGAAGGCTCTAATGAAGGGAAGACATGGGGACATGCAAGCAGTAAAAGATGTAACGCAGATTAAGAGAAAACAAATTCTAAAACATTATCATTAACCGGCTAGGGAATCCTAATTAGATTGTCACTAGGTGATCATTGTGGACAAATCATGGAGGGAAAGATGCAACAGTTCTGAATAATATGAAGGTAAAATTGTTTGGAATTTTGAATGTTGAAACAACCCCCCCATTCTCATTTAGAGTAGGGGAGTGTGGAGTGTTAACATGGCAGAGCACAGGAATGCAGGAGAGGACAAGATGATGAGAGGGCAGAGGAGGAGTCAGGGAGAGGTCTCTAAGTCAGACTCTGAAATTAAGCTGGACAACACTACAAAAAAACTGTTGAGGTGGCTAAAGTGATTTTTTTTTCAGCTTTCCAGAATGGATTATCTGTTCAGAAATTATAAATGATTACATTTGGCAGCAATTTCTGATGTGCCTAAAATGCCTCAGGAAAAATCCCAGGGATGGAAGGAACAGCGGCTGAACTACAGTCTTAAAATGAATCTGTAATTCATAAAAGAATCTGAACTACAAGTGCAACAGAGGATCCTTATAATCCAGCCAAAGGTGATTACATGATGTAACCTGCACAATCAATAAGACAGCAAATGAAGAAAATCCCTGTCATAATATAACTTTACTGAAATTTTTTTAACCAGGAGTTCTCTAAATATTCTGCTGTCTCTTTATTCCTTTGTAATGCATTAAATTTCACAGCCCTCTGTGAAAACTGCAAACTAACCATCTGCACACAACACACTTCAGCTTACCTCTCTGCAAACACATGCTTACTACAGCACAAGTGAAGCACATAAACATTAAAATACAATGAGAATTTGCACAGTAACTACGCTCTATGAGATGTGACCAGACCTTTTGCAGAGATGTGCTACCTGTTGAAACAGGCAGAAAACCTAGGAACTGTAACATCAACTTGAAAGTATAGAAGCAGTGCTCATCTGCCTTAAATAAAGATGTGGGACCAGCTGAACTGTATTGCAGGCCTTTTTATTTACTGTTATTTTAATAATGATCCAGATATTACAGAGGAAGCTTTCAGGGGAATCTGACCCCCTGACACAGATACACAGGAGGCTGAAACCACTCCAAGGATTACAAAGACCCAACTTCTCACCATGAAGGCTTGGTATGCATACTGGTTTGTACTGTTCAACTTGAAAGGACAGTTCTGTTAACACTGGAAAAAAGCTTTAGGTCTGAGCACTTGGTTTATGGAAGAAGCTACCATACGAAAACAAATTGACATTTTCAGTTGCAAACATTACATATCACATATAAACTTCTACAGTCATTTTAAATTGAACATTACACAGCTCATTCAATTTCTGCCTTCTATTAAAACGCATTCCTCCTCCAAAACATTATTCATGTTCCCACAATTCCCATTTTTATGGAATTTACTCCTCCCCTTTTCTAAAGATCCAACTTCCAGTTCTGTTGTCTCTGTTACTATAATTACTGCTTCTAGTACAGTCGGTTTAGATTTTGATTTCCATTTTCTAGTAACAGCTTTTTTTGGTAGCCACCAGAATTAAATTCAGCAAAACCGTACTATGTCTAGACAATTCAGATTCTGTATCAAAGCTTAAAAAATCATTACCTTAGTTGCACCAATTTGCTCAACCACTATTTCTGACAGAATAGTCTAGAGAATTTGTAAAGTCTCACAAATCATTACACTCCCAAAAATTGTGTACCCAATTACCTCTATCTTCCCCATCACAGTTCCTTCCTTTGCAATCTACACGAGGAAAAATTCTTTGGAGACAGCTTGCTCTGTGTGCAACACTTTCAGGCAAAAATCCTAAATCTTCCAGACTTTTTTGCACATTTGGGAGCCATACATATACCCTGCCATTGTTTCTTTGTGAATTGCTTAGCAGTCTCTCTCTTCCCAATCCTTTATAACGTCTTCTGATTGATTTATATAGTTAGCATGCAGTATTCTATATGCCCTACTAATGATCCCTTTTGAAACAGCAGTTTCTGTTCTGATTCTACTAAAAACCCTACCAGTGTTGGTCTTTCACTTAAGATCTTTATATTCCTTTCTCTTTGCCTATACTCTATATAGGCTATAAAATATATACACTATAAAAAAAAGTTATCCTTGTTTCCCATCTTTCCTGACCTAGAGTAGTCCAAATACAGGCTTTGCTGTATTCTGGACTTTTGGAAAGTTCCTGTGTTGCCATTTCCTTTCTTGGATAGAGGGAGACTTCTTTGTTCACCAGTGGCAGTGGGGAGCTTGGAGCAGGCTATCTGTCCCTGGAGGAGTGTTCCCAGCACAGGAATCTGGTAGTCTGTTGGCTGTTTTGGGCCAATTTCTAGCTCTTTCAAGTCCGCCTGTATAAAACCCGCTGTAGCACAGCTTTGTGTGATTTTGTGCATAGCACTTCATCTAGCAGCGCCACTTATTTGGGTTTGAGCCTTGGAACTGATCTAGTTCTCATAATAAACACCCTACTCCTATGCTAAAGCCTAGCACTTGCTCACTAAAGCAATTATATAAGTCAGCACTAAAAGAATTAAAAGCACTACACCCTCACAAACTCCCCTTGAGTAACTTGTTCCCCATTGGCCTTTTTTTTCAATTATAAAGGAATTCCCAATACTATTCTAGCATGTCCAAAGGTCAGTTGTCAATCTCCTCTTCAGTCCAGCTGGTGAACCTGGGAATCTTGAGGCAATGTTACAACTGCCTAATGTACACAGACAACCCTCTCCTCCTCCCAACAAATTCCAACACATGTGAGAGATGCAACCATATAGCCAAACTGGAGGCTAAGCTCTCTCAACTCAGTACTGGCGTAACCAGTCAGGAGGAGAAGGAAACCACACTCACTACAATTCCAGTCTCACATAGACCTACCACGACAGCAAACCAAACACATACACACACAAAAACATACTTGGAGGCTCTAAATAAAAATCTGCCTAAGCAGCAGAGACCTCCAAAGCAGACACCCAAGCAACCGCTACCCCAAAACAAAACACATGCAACACATAGCTCACAAAGCCAGTGTGCCGAACAGTCGCAGCCCTTAAGGCTAAACAACACACCTGATACACTTGTAATAGGTGACTATCATCAGGCACACTGACGTCCCGCTCACCAGGCTGAACAAGGAGAAGGTCACGGTGAGCTGCATATCGGGGCTAGGATACGCCACATAACACAAGCACTCAGGTCACTCCAAGGCAAGTACAAATATGACTCAGTCATTGTCCATGCTGGTGTGAATGACCTGAGACGTACCTCCCTGGACTACATGAAAAGAGACATAGAGGAGCTCTCTGGGCATGTAGCCCAGGCCGGTATGACCCTGACCTTGAGTAGCATCTTACCCTCACCAAGAATGATGCCACAGTATGAAGACAAGATTATCAATTTCAACAATTGGCTTAAGTATTGGTGTCATTCAAAGGGGATCCAATGCCTGTCAGCCTGGGATGACATGCTCGACAAGCCACGATGCTTCGCTAGGGCCGGCTTGCACCTGTCACCCCTGGGCTTTCGGATATTGGCAAAGGCTCTTCCTACCCTCATAGTGCCCGTTTAGGCAAGGCTCAAAAGACAAACCCACCTCCATAGGTATCACAAGGGATAAGAAACTAAGAGTAATGCTACTCAACGCCAGAAGTCTAAACCTCAAGATGCACGCACTCAAAACTCTCCTTAGCATGGAGAACATCGATATCTGTGCAGTAACAGAAACCTGGTTCAAGGCTCTCGAGCACCCCAGCACTACCAGGTTATACCTCATACCATGCTTTTCGCCCCAAAACTTGGACCGAACCACAAAAGGAGGGAGTATCAATATTAGTCAAAGATACCCACACCTCCAGGTTGGTGGCACAGCACGAAGCATCAGAGACTATCCATGTGCAACTAACAGTGAGTAAAACTGCCTTCCAGTTTATAGCCTGCTACAGACCACCCTCCCAAACCCAGGAACCCCACTCAGCCTTCCTGAGAACACTGGAAAATATGAAGGTCTCTCCAAACACCATTATATTGGGTGACTTCAACTACCCAACCATAGACTGGGAGCATTACTCTAGCTCCAACACCCTAGCCCAAAGGTTCCTAGAATTTATAAACTCAAATGCTATGGAACAACTTGTTACCACTCCCACAAGAGGGGAAAACATACTGGACCTGATCATCACCAACATGGGGACTCTATGCTCCAGACCAGAAGTGTATCCCTCACTGGTAAGATCAGACCATAAACTAATCTCACTGGATATTCACATCCCGACCCCACCCCATGCCCAGAAAACCACAGTGAAAAACTTCTCTAAAGCAAATTTCACACTCCTCAAAACCGAGGTGGAATCCTTCAAAGCCCCCAGGCCTCTGGATAATACGGCCGAGACCACAACATCCTTTATAAACGCATTCTATGAACACCTTCAGGAATGCATGGATCATGCAATCCCAAATAAAACCAAGACCCAATCCTCCAAAGGCAGACGTCCTGTCTGGTGGACCCCAGCCATAAACAAACTATACAATAGAAGGAGGAAGCTACTACATGACAGAGCAAAATCCCAAAAAGGGAAGGCATCTCTGATCAGTATTAGCAAAAAACTACGGGCACTCATAAAATCGTCTAAGGCCAGCTTCGAGAGAAAAATTGCACAGGACACTAAGGATAATCACAAGGCTTTCTTTAGTTATGTTAGGAACCTGGGTGGGAATTCCCAGATATGCTCAGAATTAGTCCAAAATGACAAAAAATACACCGAACCCACAGACATTGCCAACATCCTAGCTGACAGGTTCAGCGCAAACTTCTCCCCCCCCTCCCCACCAAAAGGGCTAATATCTATCCCAGCAGAGTGCTGCTCCCCTGACATCTCAGATGCTCAGGTAAGAGCTGCCCTCTCCAAAGCAAGAAACACAGCATCAATGGGACCAGACGGTGTCCCGGGCTGCGTCCTACATGAACTCCAAGAAGAGCTAAACCCAAACCTAAAACTAATGTTCAATCTCAGCCTTACTACAGGATATGTACCCAAAGAGTGGTGTAGAGCAACAGTGGTCCCTCTCCACAAAGGTGGTGCCTCAACGGATCCGGGAAACTATCGCCCCATAAGTCTCACTAGCTTGGTCTGCAAAGCTATGGAAAGGATCATCATGGACCTTATAAATAAAGATATTGGGGACCTACAGACACTGGATCCTACCCAGTTCGGCTTTGTTAAGGGCAGATCCTGCCTCTTAAACCTGGTCAATTTCTTTGAAACAGTCACCAAGGCCATTGACAAGGGGAAGGTGGTCCACACAGCCTACCTGGACCTCGCAAAAGCCTTCGATACAATACCCCACTCGGGCATTATAGATAAGCTCACCAGCTTAAATATAAACCCCTATGTCACTAGATGGGTTGCAAACTGGCTCAAAGACAGAACCCACATGGTTAGAATAGCTGGAGCCATGTCAGACTCCAAACCAGTTACAAGTGGCATCCCACAAGGCTCGGTCTTGGGACCTCTCTTGTTCGGTATATATTTCTCGGAGGTACAGGCCAACATGGAGGGACTGTGGCTGACCAAGTTCGCAGATGACTGCAAACTCGGCACCATAATAGACTCTCCAGCTGACACAAGCATCCTCCAAAAGGGCCTCATAGAAACAGACAACTGGTGCCAGAGCCATGGCCTCAAGCTAAATGCCAAAAAGTGTATAGTCATCCCCTTTGGCAAAAACAAAGTGCCCACAAATTACCACATAGGTGGTAATCCATTAAGTACAGAAGAAGTAATTAGGGACTTGGGGACCCAAGTTGATAGCAATCTCTCATTTGACAACCACGTGGCCAAAGTGGTTAGAAAAACATTTTATATAGCCCACCTAATCATGAAGGGATTCACATCTAGATCAGGGAGGTCATCGTGCCTCTTTACTCATCCCTCATCAGGCCCATAATTGAGTACAATGCCCTTTTGGGATGTACCTTACCAGACACCTGCAGCAACTGGAAAGACCCCAAAAGTACCTCACCAAGAGGATCAAGGGGCTCAAACAGATGCCGTATGCTGCCCGGTTAAAGAAACTCCAGCTCTACTCAGTGGCATACCGCCTGCTCAGAGGCGATCTGTGCCTGACTTATAAAGCCATGTCCAACCCGGAATTAATGGACATGCTGCACCTCAGAAAATCCAAATCCCATCGAGCTACGAGCTCGAGGGACTTAAACCTCAGCACTGAAATAAATAGGACATGCTGGAGGGACAGATTCATAACCCAGAGGCTCCCTTCACTCTGGAATAAAATCCCAGTCCAGGTTAGGCAGACTCCCTTCATTGACTCTCTTCAAGAGGAATCTTGATGAATGGATGGGAGATCGTAGGTTTACCCCGGGTATCACTTCTGTGTCACTGTTAGACAGAAGCGAAGTATACTAACCTCGAAAAAGGGCATAGCAAAATTAATTTAAAATGGGTGGCGAAAGCCATACACACTCTGGCTAGGCTTATAAATGCCCTAGGGCAGATAGCCTAGTATGAACCTATGAACCTATGAACTCTGATATCAGTCCTTGATAGGGAATGCAATCTCTAGCTTGCAGTACAAATGCATTCTTGGCCTTTTCTCATTCTGTTACCTTTCTCTCTATAAATATTTGCTCCCAAAGTCCCAGTCTCTCCTTTTTTCTTGAGCTTCCCTCCAGTTTCATAATCACCCTTTTCACTTTGAATTACAGCTTTCTGCTTGGGCTATGTATAGGAACCTTAACTGTTTAGCTTTTAAATACCTCTTCAAATTGGGTAATCCCAAATCACCTTGCTCTATTGGAAGGATCAAGTTATCCCACTTAACTCTTGCCCTCTTCCCCTCCCAGATAAAATCATTCAATTCTTTGTTTTCCACAACTTCTCCTCTAATTGGTAAAAATATGCCTGGCCTATGTATAAAACTAAAGTAACTAAAAACATTTCACTGCTTCTATCCTACTACCCATATCCATATAAAAATTGAGCAACTGGAAGCTCTGTTTTATCATCTTTTGGTAAGTCACTTCCCACATATCCTTAGCTGCCATCTTTTTTACCCATACTCCTAGGTACTTCAATTTATCATGACTCCATAAATACTGCATATTGCTGAACCAATTCTGTGGGGGTACATGGTTTACAGACATTTGTTTCATCTTCATTAACTTTGTATCCTGAAAAGGCTTGAAACTGTATGTAGCTAAATGTAACTAAAGCATATGCCCTACTTCATGTCATTAATGTTTGGAGAATAAAATCAGTAACTTGGAAATGGACAATTGTGGGATTACAAAGCTATAATTATATTTGTAAAATAGGATAGAACCAGAAAATCTGGAAATATCGGACTTTGTTAAACTTGTAGGGGACTCTAATGGACATGCAGTAGGGCATATGCTTTAATATTCAGAAAAATACTCAGGAGCGGGAAAGAGAAGGGAGAAAGTTAACCAAGTTATTTTTTTTCTTAATAGTGCAATTTAAATGGTGCATGATTTTTTTTTTTTTACATGGAAGAATTAAATATGCCAAGGCTTGAGGGAGAGGAGGCTCAATTACTAACAGTTATGAAAGGAGGAGCCGACATAAAAAATGGTGATGTATAACCAATCTACAGGAAAGTCTCCAGAAATAAATGGCATTCCTGTGGAAGTTTGGAAGCTAGGAGGGAAAAATGATAAAGATCTGGAAGGTTTTTGTTTAACACTATTTTAAGAACAGGAGAAATACTAACAACCTGGAAGAAACCGATGGTAGCTGTAATACCTAAACGGTAAAGACCCATCAGATCCAGTTTCATATATCATAATTATAAAGTGTTTAGATCTATAATGGCTAAAAGAATGGCAAATGTTATACCAAAATTGATAGATAAGGGTCAATGTGGTTTTGTGGAGGGGAGGCAAACATTTGACAAAAAAACAGAAAGTACAGTTTTGTACCTACCATAAATGTAGATGTCCGAACAGGATAGCATCTGCAGTCCTAACAAATGGGTTGTCCTATCGTCAGGCAGCCCTTCGGTCGGCCGGATTCCAAAGTCTGGGTCTGGTTTCGGCTGGTGTCGCACTTCACCCGACATCATCTCTGCTGGTCTTCGGGTATAAAGGCATCAGCCGACGCCATTTTCCTCAGTGTTTCTTGCCCCAGATGCCAGTTGCCCTCTTGGAAAACTAAATTTTGGGTAAATGCCAATGTTTCCAAAAAAAATAGTAGGCAAACACAAAAAATAGGCATGTATGTACATATATACAAACAAATACACCATAAGAGATCCCCCCTAGCTAGCTATAAGGAGGGTAAATACCCTAGGAGTACCACAGAGGGGAAGGAGGGTGGGTAATCCTGACTGCAGATGCTATCCTGTTCGGACATCTACATTTATGGTAGGTACAAAACTGTACTATGTCCTTCAAGGATGCATCTGCAGTCCTAACAAATGGGTAGAATACCATAGCCAAACTAGGGGAGGAGGAAGAAGAATTATGGTGTAGTTAGGATCCCTTGCAATACAGCAGTGGCAAACCCTGCTCGGGATCTAGAGTATAGAGGTAAGTTGTAATGCTTGGCAAATGTATGCACGGAGGTCCAAGTAGCCGCCTCAATAATGTCCTTGGTAGCCACTCCTCGTAAGAAAGCTGTGGTAGTGGCTGTAGCCCTTGTAGAGTGAAGTCTTATGTTCTGTGGAATTTGCTTTCCATGGTAGGAGTAACAGAATCTTATGCAATTTCCTATCCACTTGGAGATCGTCTGTTTGGAAATTGCTTTTCCTTCCCTTCCTGTTGCATAAGCTACTAGAAGCTGGTCAGTTTTTCTATTGCCCTTGGTTCTGTCCAGGTAGTAGCGCAACTGTCTATGTACATCCAAGGTATGCAGCAGTCTTTCCCCCCTGTTCTGTGGATTGGGAAAGAAGGTAGGTAGGTGGATTGCCTGGTTTAGAGACACTCTGGATACCACCTTAGGCATAAACGTAGGATTAGTTCTCATGGACACTCTATCTTGATGGAAGATTAGGAAGGGTTGTACTGCCATTAAGGCCTGTAGTTCCAAAACCCTTCTTGCTGAAGTAATTGCCAGTAGGAAAGCAGTTTTCCAGGATAGGTGTTGAAGATCTGCTGTTGCTGCTGGTTCAAATGGAGGGAGTGTCAATTTTTCTAGCACAAAGTTCAAGTCCCATGATGGTAATGGTGGTTTCCTAGGAGGTTTTACATTCTTGATTCCTCTGAGGAACTGCCTAAGTAGAGGATGTGAGAAGACAGGGGGATCGAAGCTGTATTCTGCAGAAATAGCTGATGCATGTATCTTGATGGAGGAATATGACAGGCCTATATGGAGAAGCTCTGCCAAGTACTCCAGGATGTTAGCAATATCTATCTTTGACACATCTTTTCCTCTTTCAGTACTCCAAATGACAAACCTTTTCCATTTTCCTGCATAGTTCCTTCTTGTTGAAGGTCTGCGGGCCTCAAGGATAATGTCTTTAACCCTTTGGGATAAATCTGGGTTAGTTGCTGTTATGTAATGTTCCAGGCAGTCAGTTGCAGAGTTTTTAGGTTTGGATGCATGATGTTGTAGTCTTTCTGAGTTAACATCAAAGGCATCAGGGGTAGTGTCCACGTTCTCCCCCGAGACATGCTCCTCAGCAATGGATACCAGTGTTGTCTTGGCCAATTTGGAGCTATCAGAATTATCCTTGGACGTTCCTCTTTGATTTTCAGTAGTACCTTGTGCATCAAAGGAAGAGGTGGGAATGCATATGCTGTCAGGCCTTTCCAACTGAAGGATAGAGAGTCCACCTTCCATGCAAGTGGGTGGTATGTCCTTGTGCAGAATTTCTTGAGCTGGTGATTGAGTGGGGATGCGAATAGGTCTATTTGTGGCATTCCCATTTCTTTGTGATGGCCTTGAAGATGTCCGGGTGTAGCATCCATTCGTGAGCATCCGAGGTAGTTCTGCTTAACATGTCTGCTAGGATGTTTTCTTTTCCCGGTACAAATATTGCCTGTAACTGGATGTTGTAGCTCAGAGCCATATTCCATAGGTCCAGAGTCATTCGGCATAGGGGGTATGAATGAGTGCCTCCCTGTTTGTTGATGTACCACATGACTGTGGTGTTGTCTGTCCTTATTAAATGGCCTTCTTTGAGGAATGGTCTGAAATTCTGGATTGCTAGTTTTACTGCCAGCATTTCTTTTTGATTTATGTGCAGGTGCAACTGGTCTGGAGTCCATAGTCCTTGTATGCATTTGTCCAGCATGTGTGCCCCCCAACCTAGGTCTGAGGCGTCCGTTGTGATGGTTTGGCTTGCTTGAAAGTTGTGGAAGGGCAAGCCTGGGTTTGACTGGCATGCTTGAGCCCACCATAGGAACTCTTGTTTCAGGCATGGGATTAGTGGTATTTCGGTTTCTAAGCTGTGCCTGTGTTGAGACCATAAATTCTTTAGGTACCACTGTAGCTTTCTCATATGCAGTCTGGCATGGGGGACCAGGATTATGCATGATGCCATGAAGCCCAAGGCCTGCAGTACTTTCCTTGCTGTTAGTTTGTTCTGCTTTGTTAATGCCAAGAAGTAAAGAGGAGTTGTTCTTGTTTTTCTGCAGTTAGGAATGCCATCTGTTTTACTGTGTCCAATTCTGCACCCAAGAATGTTCTTGTTTGGGATGGTATCAGTCTTGACTTTTTTAAATTGACTGTGTATCCCAGGGCTTGTAGTAAGAAAATGACTCTTTGTAAGTCTTTTGTCAGCTTGCTTTTGTTGTCCGCTTGTATCAGGCAGTCGTCCAGGTATGGATAAATTTGGATTCCCTGTAGCCTGCAATGAGCGATTACTGATGCCAGGCATTTTGTGAATACTCTGGGCACAGTAGATAAGCCAAAGGGCAATGCTGAGAATTGATAATGCTCTGATCCTGCAAGAAATCTGAGGTATCTTCTGCAATTTGGTCGTATGGGGACGTGCAGGTATGCCTCCTTGAGATCTAGAGTTACCAGCCAACACTCCTTGCCCAGCATGGGAAGAAGTTGCTGTAGGGTCAGCATTTTGAATTTTGGAACAATGATTAATGTGTTTAAGGCGGACAGGTCGAGAATAGGTCTCCAACTTTTCTCTTTTCTTGGTACTAGGAAGAGTCTGGAGTAGAATCCTTTGCCCTGTTCTGTAGGTGGTACCCTTTCCACAGCTCTCATCTTTGTTAATTGAGCTATCTGTTTTAGAGCTTCTGTTTTTTGATTTGGAGGTAGGTTTGGCATTCCTCTTTTTACTGGTAAGGTGTGGAAATGAAACCTGTAGCCTTGGTCTATAGTTTGTAAAATCCACTTGTCTCTTGTGATATAGTGCCAATTTTTTGAAAATAAGGCTAACTTTCCGCCTAAGGGTGCTGCTATTTGTTCCCTGGTAGGCGGTGTCAGAGCCAAGTCACTGTGATTGTCCTGTTGCAGTGGTAGTGGTTGTGTCTGTGCCTTGTTGGTTATTGCCTTGCCACTGGCGTCCTCTGTAGGCACCTCCTATGGATTGATTTCTGCCTCTGGAACGTCTATTCCTGCCTCTCTGAGATTTAGAGGAGTCTGGAAAGGACCAATTTTTGGAAGGCCAGTTCCTGCTAAACCTTGGGGGCTGAACCTGTAAGAAATCTTTAACTGTTTGTACAGATTTTGCCTTCTCTTCCATTTTCTTCATTACTTGCTGGGCAGGAGAACCAAATAGACTGACCTTATCCATAGGAGCATCTAATAGCTTTGCTTTAATGATCCGGCAAGACCTGTTCTTTCAACCATGCATGTCTTCTTATAACTGTGCCAGTCATGGCTGATCTAAATGAAGCCTCCAGTGCATCATAGCCACATTTTAAAGAATGGTTACTAACCTGCTGAATGTTATTCACCATTTCTAAAACATATTTCTTATCTAAGGAATCATCAGAGGACAGTTTCTTAGTTAACTGATCAAGCATAAACTCTTGGTATTGGATCATATGAAACTGACAGTTCAAAGCTCTAGCTGAGAGAGTAGCAGAGGTGTAAACTTTTTACCCCATCTCTAAGGACCTGGATTCCCTTTCAGAAGGGAGAGGGTTTTTTGCTGAGGTCGAAGCTACTGCCTTAGGCCCCTGGGAGATAGTCTCAGGATCTGCAAGGGGAGTCTTGTATAGGTGGTGATGAGTGTCCGGTACCCTGTAAAACCTATCGGGCTTGGCAGGGGCTGGAGGTAAAGTATCTGGAGCAGTGCAAACATCATTAAATGCATCATCCACAACAGGAAGAACTGGAGGTATAGCTAAGGGCCTATGTTGCGGTAAATGTAGAAAGGTCCTAAGCCTTTTTCTTGAATCAGAGAAATCTTGTCCCTGCCATTGGAATTGTTCTCTCATGGCATGTAAGGTTTTCCCAAAGGAAAATTCCTCTGGTGGAGAGGCAGAAGGAATAGATTCTTCAGCATCGGAATCTTCATAAGTAGAAAAAGGAGCCTCTGGATGGTCTGTATTGTCTGAATCATCGGAAGAATCATCTGAGGACACTGGCTCAGGGGCTCTGCTCTAGGTCTCTTTCTGGAGGCTGAGAGGCCCTGTCTGGGTGAGATTGGGATCCCCTTATTAAAGAGATGAGATCCTCTGCCAGAGTAAGCATTTGAGAACTGGAACTGGGCCTGTGTGAGGGGGGCTTAACAGGCACAGATTTAGCAGATTTGGCTGCTTTGGCCCTGGCAAAGGCCTTTATAGACATGGCTGCAGGAGGCCTAGCAGCACCATGTGCTGGGGTAGAGACATCCAAAGGGATGGTGTCCGATAATTCTAGAGGAACCACATTAATAGGCAAAACTTCAGAGGCCGATTCAACTAGGGTAGCAGGAGCCTCGGTAGTAGTCATGGATTCGGCTGAAGATTGACCCGTTTGCTCGGTTTCGGCCGAAACCGAGACACTCGCGGTTTGCTTAACTGTGGTTTCGGCCGAAACCGCGGACCGCGAGTGTCGGTCTTTTTCTTTCGGTTTAACAATTAGAGAAGTCGCAGGATCCCACCGCATAATGTACGCAAAATCTGAGCCGAAAAACTGTTCAGCAAACTCCGACCGACGCCTAAGCGTTCGTCGGTTGAAGGAAGCACAGGTTAAACAGGCTGCTACGTCATGGTCTGGGCCTAAACAAGGTAAGCAGTAAGAGTGGAAATCTTTATGAGGTATTTGTTTCCCAGAAGTTAAACAGTTATTCACTTTTTCTGACATCGGCTGAGGCAAGAAAGAGTCCCCAACGGGGTACTTAGCTTTTTAGAAGTCTTCGAAGTAGTATTCGGTAGTAGTAATCTCTGGATGTGACTGACCTGCACTTGCGAACAGCTTCTGCTTGGCGCAGCGGCAAGAAAGACTGAAGAAAATGGCGTCGGCTGATGCCTTTATACCCGAAGACCAGCAGAGATGACGTCGGGTGAAGTGCGACACCAGCCGAGGCCAGACCCAGACTATGGAATCCGGCCGACCGAAGGGCTGCCTGACGACAGGACAACCCATTTGTTAGGACTGCAGATGCATCCTTGAAGGACATCAGTGATGATCCAGAGGGAAGCAGAATGTAAGACCATGCCACTTTTGCTGGTGGGTCTTGATGCAAAGAAAGCATTTGACAGATTAAGCTGGGACTTTATGAGCAGAGCAATGGAAGCATTTGCATTTCTTGATAAAATTATAAGGCTTATTAGGAAGATATACAAGAATTCGGAGGTGAAAACTAAAGTGGGTGGGGTCCTCTCTGATGAGCTCTACTTGAGCAGAGGAACCCAGCGGTGTACTCTCTCCCCTTTATTTGCATTATATTTAGAACCACTAGCAAAGAAAATATAAGAGACTCAGAAATTCAAGGGCATAATTAGTGTGGTAATGAAAAGCTGTCTCTGTTTGCAGATAACATTATTTTATTCCTGACAAAACCAGAAAGGGACATTACAGTGCCCTGGAACATACTGAGACAGTTTCAAACCTTTTCGGGATACAAAAGTAATCAAGCTAAAACAAAAGCAACAGTGGTAAATTATGTACCCACATACAGATTGGCTCAGCAATATCCACACTTATGGGGACATGATAGTGGTATGGATTAAAAACGGTACCGGTGAGGCAGCTAAGGATATGTGGGAAGAGACCAAACAAAAGATGATACAAAAAACTGAGAAAATAGAAGCTCTGTTATATGGATATCAATAGTAAAATACAAGCAGTTAAACTTTTTTAGTCCCTTTAGTCTTATACATAGGTGAGGCATATTTTTATCAACCAGAGCAGAAGCTGTGGATAGCAATTAATAAAGAGCTGAAGGATGGGGCAGACAGCAAAAGTTAAGTGGGATAAGCTTATTCTTCCAATAGAACAGGGTGGACTGGGCTTACCCAAGTTGAAAGGGTATTTCAAATCAACATGGTTATGGCTCCTATACATAAGCAAGCATACATATATAATTTAAAGTGGAAAAAGATGATAATGAAACAGGGGAGGCTCACGAAACAAGGAGAGACTGGGATTTTTGGATGAAGACCTTTAAGGAGAACAATAATTATACAGATTATATTCATAAAGTAGCAGGAAGTATTCTAAGGACTAAGCCAACACAGGAATGGAGAAAGGAGATTCTGCTGATGTGGATGACTGCAATTAGAGATACAGATGACAGGCAAGAGAGGGCTGGAATATATTGGAGAAAACTGGCAAAGGGACCAAGGTATTGGGAGCAAATAACTAGAAAGGGAAGGGCAATAGAATGGGAAGACACCAAGAACTTATTTGGACAGCAGGTTAGAGATTGCCTTCCCTATCAAGGGCTGATATAGTACAGGCAAACAGAAAGAAATGGAATTTCCTAAATGAAAGACCAGCACTGGTGGAGTTTTTAGTAGAATCTAGAACAGAAGTTGCCGTT
Source organism: Protopterus annectens (assembly GCF_019279795.1). Lineage (NCBI taxonomy): Eukaryota > Metazoa > Chordata > Ceratodontiformes > Protopteridae > Protopterus > Protopterus annectens. The sequence goes on along the minus strand of NC_056729.1, from coordinate 1,442,546,851 downwards.
AAGAAAGGAACAATTAGAAGACCATATAAAATACTGCATGATAACTAAGAATCAATCAGGAGGAGGTTAGAAAGGATTGGAAGAGAGATTGGATAAGCAATTCACAAAGAAATAATGGGGTATATATCTGTCTCTCCCAAATATGCAACAAAATCTAGACGATTTAGGATCTTTGCCTGAAAGATTTTTACATAGGTATTTTTATACCCCAAGTAGACTCTAAAGAATTTTTCCTCAGGTAGACAGCAAATGGTGGAGGTATGATGGGGAAGAAAGAAGTAACTGGGAACATATTTTCTCTGAGTGTAATGAGTTGGTAGACTTTAAAGATTACCTGCAGACTGTTTTGTTGGAGATGCTGGGCATGGAAATTGCAGTAACTATGGAAATTATTTTTTTAAGGTATGATACAGAATCGGACTGCCTACACACACAATATGGCATTGCTGAGTCTAATTATGATGGCTGCCAAAAACGTAATTACTAGAAAAGGGAAATCAAAGTCTAAACCAACTTTACTAGAAGTAGATAGCAACAGATATAAAATACCTGGAACTGGGATCTTTAGAAAAGGGGAGGAGCAAATTGCATAGGAAAAATGGGAAATGTGGGTCGATACATGCAGAGGAGGAATGAGGTTTAAAAGACTGCAGGATATGAATGAATGAGCCATGTAATGGTTGACTGACAATGACTGGATATATAAGTGATGGACAATGCTTGCAGCTGTGTCAGCAAGGTTTGTAATGTATAATGTTTGCAACTAAGATTGTGTGGCTATGGTTCATTTTCATTTATATAAATGTAAGACTGCCTATGCATAAATAATAATTTAATAAAGATACTTCTTGTTTAAAACACAAAGGGAAAGAAGACACCCCTGCCTGGTTCCTCTGTTCAAACAGAACTTATAAGAGAGGAGCCCCCCTAACTTTAATTTTTGTCTTTGTTCCCTCATATATCCTCCTAATTAACCTTATTATTGTATCAAGGTATGCAACTACTTCCATTGCCCTACTCACAATCCCAGATTACTCTGTTGAATGCTTTCTCTGCATCAAGACAAACCAACAAGTGTATTTTCTTAAATTTTGCTTCCCTCTGGATCATCATTGTTCTATTTATGCCGTCAAAAGTTTGCCTCTCCTCCACAAAACCACACTGATTTATATCTATTTTGCCATCTCCCTTTGAAATTCTTTTAGCTATTATACACACACACACAATCTTTGGAACATAAATAGGCCTATATGAGTCTGGACCAGATGGGTCTTTACCATCTTTAGGAACTACAGCCACCACAGATTTCTTCCAAAACACTGTTGCTTCTCCTTTTAAAATACTGTTAAAACAAAACTTTCCAGATCGTTATCACTTTCTTCCCTCCTAATTTCCAAACATTTCTGTTTTTGGAGAGTTTCCTGTAGATTGGTTATATATCACTATTTTATCTCATCTCCTCCTATCCTAACTGAGCTTCATCTGCCTCTAACCTTGGCATATTTAAGTCTGCCATAAACATTTCCAGTTGTACTTTTTCTTTATTTCCACATTTTTCTGTTTTACACAGATTTTCATAAAGCTTCTATCTGTATATGATCTCTGGTTATTTTCCGTGGTGCAGACTTCCTAAGCTTGGCAACAACTCCTGTTTTCTGTTGGCTGAGCCTTTGTGCTAAAAGCCTTTGTGCTTTTTAGTTATCAAAAACAGTTGCTTAACAACAATCTTTCTAAACCCATGCACGTTATCTAGGTAGTCCCTTGTTTCCTATTTAGCACTATGCAGTTGTGCGTCTACTTATTCTGTGAGATTCCTCCATTCTTCTTTTGGCTGCTCCAGTTAACGGTTGCCACAGCAGATCATTGGTCTGCAGAACGAGTGACAGTACAGTTTTATGGTGTCGATTTGCCAGCCTGGCACCCAACCATCCTGGCACCCAACCATCCTCAGAAGACACACACAACTAAGCATGAACATAGGGAGGACATGCAGATTCCACACAGAAGGCACCCCAGCCAAGAATCAAACTGGAGAATCTTTTGCTGTGAGGTAACACTCACCACTGCACTACTGTGCTGCCCAAGAATCCCCTATTCTACAATACTTCAACCTTTGTCAGTCCTTCTAAATAATTCTCATTACTTCTTAACACATCATTTTTCTTTTATTTCTACCCCACTTTTAAACTCTACTTTCATTTCATCTCACTCCCTAGCTATATTTTCTGAAGAAATGAATATCTTCCCTAATGACTCCATATAATTCCTACTACCTATTCCTTAAATTCCTCTGTTTAACAGATAGTTGGGAAAGTGCCAGTGGCTCATTCTTAATTCATTACCCTGCATTTTTATTTTAGCCATGACTGGTACAAGATCTGAAATATTTTATTTATTTATTTATTTGTTAACCGGGGGTGTCTGACTGAGCCAAAAAGGCCCTTTTTCAGCAGAGGCCAGGGGAGAAAAGCTCCACAAAGAAAACTTAGACACGTTGTTTAGACATGATCAGTATGCACACAAATTACAAGAGACATGTTTTTACAGTGGCATGCGGCACATAAACAGTTACAGTGGAGAGAACAAACAAAATAAATATTAATTTTAAAAATAAAGGTAATTAATAGATTTGTGGTATACAGATGAAATTTGGAACATAGGTAGAATACATACATAGTACACAGGTACAGTACATACATTGTAGATTAGCCAGTGTTTGTGAGTAAGATTGAAAACTACTATCAAGTGCTCTAGATTTAGTATATATATATATATATATATATATATATATATATATATATATATATATATATATATATATATATATATATATATATATATATATGTTATCTGCTTTCACTAGCCTGGGGAGCAATCATGGCACTGCCTACTTTGCTTGAGATGTTGCCTGATGAGGTCTTTAAAGGAGGCTTTGGATGATGTGTTTTGAATGCTAGTAGGGACAGAGTTCCATTTTTTAGCCACCGAACTACTATATAGTGCATCTCCAAAGCTATTGTAGCTGTTGGTAACTTCTAGTAGTAGTTTGCTTGATGATCGAAGAGGCCTTTTGGCTGAGTGATATTGTACTAGGTTTTTGAGGGCAGGACACTTATTGGGGAGGTAATAGAATGACAGAGGCAGAGCTGATTGTAGGTTAGGCAGTTTAAGCCAGTGGAGCTGTCTCAAAACAGTACAGTGATGAGTTCTATATGAGCAATTTGCAGCAAAGCGGGCAATTCTGTTATAGCAGGCTTCCATTTTGCTTAGTTCAGTTTTGTTGAGATTAGTCAGAATGGGAGATGCATAGAGTAAAAAAATAGCTATTTGATGCGTATCAAAACTTTCAAATAAATGAACATGTTCCTGTGAAATACAATTTTAGCCTAGCGTAATTTTTATACCATGTGGAATAATATTTAAATTCCCTCTGAGCTCCTGCTACTGAATTCACATGTTCCATACCAAATATTTTCATAAAGTTCTTCAAAAATCTACTTCCCGTTATATTTTTCCTCCTATGCTCCCTAGGGTTCCCCTTCAAAGCATCTAAAACTCAACATCTAAAATCAAAACATCAAGATCATAACATCTAAAACCCATAACATCGTACTTCACAACATCTAAAATGTATAATATGTAATAGTGTATCATCAAACATGTAAATGTTATAGTTTAATCTGTTAATCTTGTGGTATCACTATGAGCTGTTGTAGTTTTTATTTCTATAGTTATTTATATAGTGTAGGAATTTATAATATTTATATAGTGTTTATTTTGCCACTCTGTATGCGTTTTTTAGGCCATACAGGTAAGTGATACAGACATTGTGTACATTCTTTATGGTGATCGTGATACGGGGGGGGGAGGGGTGTTAGAAAATTAACTTTTTTCCACTGTAGTGCGATTTTGGAGTTGGCATATTTAATTTACAGGGGGTGTGGGGGACAGAGCCCTGACAAGGGGGTTGCAGGGGGGGCTTGCCCCCCTGCAGAAAAGTATTAAAAAGTACGTTGTTAGTTTGGTGTCATTACATGTGGAGGAGATATTTTCATGTGATTTGTAGTGTTATGAAATTCAATGTTTTGGGTTTTAGATGTTATGGTTTCGATGTTATGATTTTAAATGTTTTGAAGGGGAACCCTCCCCAGATACATCCTCACTGTTGCAAATCAAATTCCAGTCCCCACCTATAAGTAATATTCCCTGTTGAAAGCTAATTTCTTAGAGTATTTTGTTAAACTCCACTGTGGCAGTTTTTGGTGGAACATAATTGTATGCCAACAAAATCCTCCCCCTTGCTGTTAGCCCCTTACTACTACAAATCTACTACTATCATTTTTATTTTCTTCTTCTATCACCATTGGAGCTCCTCCAGCAACTAATATATGTACTTCCCTTTCCTTTGTCCCAGATGTTCCACTGAATAACCATCCTGAAATCCTTTTATCAAATTCACATGCTTGGTTCTTTCCAAATGTGTCTCCTGTAGCATAACTATCTGCACTCTGCATATCTTAATATAGTTCAGTACTCTTTCTGTTTTGTATTCACCTGTGAGATTATTCACGTTCATAGATAATATGGAAAGCGTTGCCATTACAAGTAGTTCTTACTCCAGTGTGTTATATACAACATTTTTTTTTAATGTCTATTTTCAGCTTTTGTGTTACAGGCATACACTAATATTTGACAAGATGATATTTTATACAGATCTTTCTTGTCACATATATTTGAATGTTATATCACATCTTACAAGACTTTTTGTTCTAATGGAATCCTCAAAAAAAAAAAATAAATAAAAAAAACAAACACACCCCCAGAACACCTCCATAACTTATTGACTTAATATAAACACATACAACTATGTACATCTTCAAATAATGAATTTTAACCCTCCTAACAGCACAACAGTCCCAGATTGACAGCTACACTCATAGGCTTTAATTGACCTATACTGAAGGTTATCCCTGCTAAGACACATGGTACAGCCTGGAACTCTGTTTCCATCTTATCTTTATTCCTCTCCGAAATGCAGAAAACAACTTGAATGCTTTTAGAAAACATTTTTAGCCACTGGAAGAAAAATGCAGAATTTTTGTATTGCCCTCTTATCTTGTCTCCGTAGAAACATGAGAACGGGATACACAGCTGCCTTCAGCTACAAACTTTTCATGTTGTGCTGTGAACATCTGTTTGCTAAAGAAAATTTTCCATTATATTTAATGTTATTTTATTTACTTACTGCCACTTAAAACTTGTAGTTAGGTCAAGCCAAGTTTTTTATTCCAGTCATTTCCCTAAGCAAAGAAACAGCATACAAATTTTACTTATATCATGATCTGTATACTTTTCCAACCTGTTTTTCACCTCAGTAATCTATGATTACAGCCTATTATCTTAAACATGCTTTTGTTCAGTCTTTCTTTTCTTTTTTACATTGTAGTGTCTACATTTCTTAAAACTAAACAAGAAATCCTTATGTTTGATCCTCTGGATGAAGTGTGAACCATCTGTTCCAGGCTGTGTGTTAAGAAAGAAGGAAAAAAAAGGGTACCTGTTTACTTCAGCATGTGTGTAACACGAAAATAACTGAAAATGCTTTACTATATAACATACAGTATGTTGTGCTTTGTAAAAAAAAATAGTGTTACTAACAAAAATTGTTTTGATATTATTTACCTCTTTCCTTCCTCTTCCCCTTTCATAGATTCATAAGACTGTTACTAAGCTAGTAACCACTAGGGCCCTTACAAGCCTAGCCACACACACCAAACCATTTGGGTCACAAGTATCATTAAAGGGGGGCATGTTAGTAGGCAAGTAGCTAAGGATTTTTTGGGAGGTGTTTGTTAGGATAATACTTTTCTTATTGATGGGCTCTTTCCATAAGGGGTATGGGGGCCAGACTGACGGTAAACTTAGAATTTCCCATCCAGTTGTCAAGGTTTTGATTGAACAGGGTCGGGCATGAGCTCTGTTTTACATGGATGGGAAGACTATTCCGTAGTGTGGGAATCTTTTAGGACACTTATCTGTCTCTTCAACATGTTCTGTTTATGTCACAAATGAAGTTCAGATCCCTGGATCTAGTGTTTCTGGTGATGTTTTGCACATGTGCAACAGATCTGTCAGGGCTGGGTCTGAGGAAGCCCTGTAAGCCAGGTAAAGACCCTCTCTTAGCAGCCTGTAGGAGACTGAATACAGAGACAGTGTCTTCAGGACAGGGTAGTCATGCACTTGTCTTTAAGCATGCTGTTTTTCCTGATTTTGGGCAGGAGTTGTCTTCTTTTATTAGATACCCTCTTCAGGTGAGGATTCCACCAGTGGGGGTTGTTTTGGATTTATTTCTGGTTGGTACAACAGTCCCTATGTAGCCATTCACATGTTTTTATAGTGACTCTGTGAATAATTCTGCATAGGTAACTGTGGTCTTCAGGTTGGGGAGCCTTAAATTTTGACGCAGGGGTTTGTGCAACACTCTCCTGTATTGGTGAACACTAGAGCCATCCAGTAGGTTTGATCCTCTGGTTTGAGCATGCACTGTTCAGAATGTGTTAAAGTCCAGGAAGAGTTTGAGGCAGTGCACATTTCCCAGTCTATTTAGGGGTAATTAAAGTCACTCATAAGTAGGGTGTTTGGTTGTATGGTGAGTGTCTCTAGTAGGTTTAGGTATAAGTTGTGAAACTCTAGGGGCATATATGGTGACCTGTAGCTAACCACAACATGGTGAGGGACCTTGCCTGTGGTGACCTGCACGTGGATGAGCTCCATGGTATCATCCTGTTTAACCAACATAAAGGTATTTTTATTGCTAACATTGCTCACATCTCCACCTTTGGCCCCAGTATGTACTGTTGTTGGTCTACATGTGTGGAAGGCACTGCAGCCTTGCACTTCCAGAGTACTTTACATGTCTTTAAACAAAGTCTCAGTCATGGCACAGATGTCCACATTCTCTAGAGGGAGGAGGGCTTTAAGGGTGTGGAGATTTGTTTTAGGCTTTGAGCATTGAGCAGCAAGACCTTAAGGTTGTCTATAGACTTTTTTCACTATATTGGTGGTTTTATCTTTTTGGCATAACCTAAAAAATGTTCTAAGGTGGTGGATAAAGTTTTAGCAAATATCTGGAAGCCTAGGAGGGACAGGTGCAGCCCATCCTTGGCAAAGCAATTTTTTTGACCAGGTTCTCCCATACCGAAAATTATTGGATTATCCTGGAGTAACACCAGAAACTAAGCCAATTATTAAAACCAAGTCATTTTATGTTCATACTGTGGCATACTTATCTGTGACACATTTTGAGATCTACTATGTCTTTTTTTATATTGTCCTGTGAGTTTTGTCTCAGGTTATTTACACCCACATTGACTATGACAGAATCACATTGGTACCTGGGGTACAGTAACTTGATAGGGAACTAACAGTTATCTTCTACTTGTTCAACCAGGTGACTGGGACATCTGTGTGTCACACAATGGAGTACCCAATGACAAGAATATTAGGTAAAGTACGCACTTGCTTATGAGCTTTGCACTTGGGGGACCATTAGATGTAGGCTTATGTGAAATGTTTGGTGTTGCTTTTGGTGTGTGCTTTACTGATTGCTGAGCAGCAGTGCTGCCATTAGATGGCTCTGGAGGTCGTCGAGATTTAGGAAGGTTTCTTTTAAGTGCCTCAGCATAAGACAATGTGTGTGTGTGTCTGGTGAATAGTACTTGTGAAGGATGAAGTGTGGGTAATTCCTGACAACCTAATTTGTGAGATTTTTGCCTTCAAAGAAGTTGTATATTTGCATTTGTATTGATTTTCCCCTGTATACTGCTCTAATTCCAAATAAATGGTTTCATGTACTCTACTGATTGCAATTGATCTCACTTCAGATTTGTATATAGGTTCATAGGTAGGTACTAGGCTATCTGCCCGAAGGCATTTATAAGCCTAGCCGGAATGTGTTGGCTTTCGCCGCCCCCTTAGATTAGTTCTCTTCCCTATACTTTTACCATTTCATTACCTTGCTTAAATATATTGGCTACAGGTGTTTTGTCCATGTCACCTGGCTCTGGTTGTAACTGAAAGGGTCAACTGATCTCCACTTGCATGTTTAGTAAATGTGAAGTGAAATTAAATACAATCCTTATAAAATGTATTAGAGCATGAAATTTCAGTATTCTCTAAGCCGACATACTTGCAACCGAAAGACTGAGTTTTATTATAACAACTTCAAATGTAATGAATTCAGTGGCTCAAACTGAGATTCTTAACAGTTCCAGAGAAAAATTCAGATTGCACTGTGAAACTAAATTGCTTTTAGAATGATTCAAATGCAAACCTTCCTTGCCAATACACTTGCCTATGAGAATGGACAACACTGTTTCATGGAAGCTATGTCAAAATGTCAAAGCATTACATTTTGAAGATTGAAAAAGACAGACCCTTTTACAGCAGGCACACATAATGGTTGTCTAAGACCTGGGGAAGCCTGTATTTGAATCACAAGCACATTTATTGGCCAAGTATGCACATATACAAGGAATCTGACTCCAGTTTCAGTGACTAAATATGAATTATATAAACACACATACATAAAACTATTAAGAACATGACAAACAACATACATACGACTATTAACAAGCAAAAAAAAAAAGGTAAACATACATATAAGGTGTAAAGTGCAACTCAGTGCAAGAAATACTGAAATAAGCTCTGAAAGAAACAAATATTAACAATACTTGGAGGCTTGGGAAAAAGGATACCCAGCCTGATAAGATGAGTTGACTGTTTATGAACTTGATAGCCTATGGGAAAAAAAAGCTGTTCTTATATCCAATTGCTTTGGAGCATATTAATCTATAACACATGGCCGATGGCAATAGTTCAAAAAGATGGTGGCATGGATGTGAAGGGTCAGTGATGATTTTCTCTGGCGTTTTCATGACTCTGAATAGTACAGGTCCTGTAAGGAGGGCAAACTAGCACCAATGATATTTTCAACAGACCTGACAATTCGATACAACCTATTTTTCTCATGATTAGACAGAGATCCAAACCACGCTGTTATGGATGAGCTGACAGCAGACTCAATGACTGCTGTATAAATATGAATCAACAGTTCCTGTGGGAAGTTGAACTACATCAGTTGTCACAGGAAGTACATTCTCTGTTGTGCCTTTTTTTATGATGGACCATACATTGGTCTCCTACTTCAAGTCCCGGGAGATTATCAATCCCAAAAACCTGAAGGATTCCATAACTGACATAGCAGCATTAAATATAAAAGTGTTACTAGGTTACATCTCTCCTACTAAAACAACCTCTTCAATTATGACTAATGAGATTGGGTCTATATTGCATTACCGAAAATACTCTTGCCCGAATAAGTAAACGTTGACACAAACGGCGATACGCAGAGACAGCGAATGTACAAAACTGTGAAATACAAAACATCGAATCCCGATAGTTGGCCAACTCCACCTCCCATTACATAATGCCTACCCAAACAAAATAAAAAAAAACACACTATACCCATACCTACATTTCACCTACATATTCCATATCCTAATAAAACCTACATGACACACAAATACATCTAACTATAAAAAACAACACCCGAAAAGTAAAAAAAAATATTACCGTATATACTCCGCTACTCAACTACATTACTATATATACACTAAACTTAACCCTATTTCTAACCCTAACATCTAAGTTAAACATAACACTACATATGCACTTACCTTAACTCGCACCCTAACCCTAAGGTCAGTAACTATCGCGCACTTACCTTAGGGAGCTACACCGGATAAGGAAATCACCTACTGCCGTGGACAACTATGGCAGTTCAATCTTCGGATCTTTGCGGTTCTGGATGTTTGTTCTTCTGCCGCTTCACTGTATACGTGTCAACGTTTACGTATTCGCGCAAGAGGATTTTCGGTAATGCAATATAGACCCAATGAGATTTCCTAGTAGAAAGTTTTTTCACCTCCTGCAGAACATCCAACTCTTGGGAAGAAATTGTCTACTAGGAATTAAAACTCCAACACACAAGCTGAAATGAATAGCCTCCAATACCAGATATAAAACTTTGTCTCGTCAGCAAATGAGAAGATATTCTTTTAGTAGGTACTGCAAAATGGACCAACATTTTGCCAGATTAGGACAATTGGGGCAGTTGAGCTTTCTCTTCTGCTTTTTGCAGAACTCTCTAAACCAGAGATTTCTGAAGATCCTGCTATAGCACTGTGGCTCCTTGTTCATATCTTGGGCAACTGAGCAAGCTCTGCTGATACAAACTGATGCTAGTGTTGTGGTTTTCACAGCAAGTGTCTCTCAAGTTCAGTTTTTGGCTGGAGTGCATTCTGTGTGGAGTCTGCATGTCCTCCCTGCATTTGCATGGGTTTTCTCCAGGTGCTATGGTTTCCTCCTACATTCCAAAGCTATGCAGTACATGGACTGAAGACACAATCAGATGTAGGTGTGAGTGTGTGTGTGGTATAAAAGAACAACTGTGTCACGGCCAGCAATCTGGTGTGAACATTAGCAGGAAATAATATGCAACAATGGGAAAATGGGGTTGTGGGTGGATGGATTATGTTAACAGAATGAAATGTAGAATTACATCATAAAATCATCCAAGGCTAGTTTCAAAAGAAAAATAGCTAAGGATTCAAAAGATAACCACAAAGCCTTCTTTAGCTATGTTAAGAATCTAAGTGGCAACTCACAGACATACACTGAACTAGTGCAAAACAGCACAAAATATACTGAACCTACTGATATTGCCAACATTCTAGCAGACAGATTCAGTGCAAACATCACCCCCCTCTCATCCCAAAAGGGCTCACAACAATACCGGAAAAGTGTAGTGGCCCAGAAATCACAGATGCACAGGTGAAAATAGCCCTTTCAAAAGCCAAAAACACAGCTTCAAAAAGGGCCAGATAGTGTCCCAGGCTGCGTCTTGCATGAACTACAGAACAAACTAACCCCCATCTAAACACACTGTTCACCCTCAGCCTCTCCACAGGCTATGTGCCCATAGAATAGCGCACAGCAACGGTTATTCCATTCCACAAAGGAGGGGTCACAAATGACCCTGATAACTATCGCCCCATAAGCCTGACTAGCCTGGGTCTGAAAGGCTATGGAGTGCATCATCTTGGATCTCATTAACAAAGATAGTGGGAACCTTCAAATACCTGACCCAACCCAGTTCGGCTTTGTTAAGGGCAGATCATGTCTACTAAACCTGGTTGACTTCTTTGAGACAGTCACCAAGGCCATAGACGAGGGAAAAGTTGTTCACACAGCCTACCTTGACCTCGCCAAGGCTTTCGACACCATTCCCCATACGGGTATTACAGAAAAACTCACCAGCTTGAACATAAACCCCTAAGTCACGAGATTGGTTGTCAACTGGCTTATAGACAGAATTCACATGGTAAGAATAGCAGGCTCCAGGTCCGACCAGTCACAAGTGGTGTCCCGCAAGGCTTGGACCGGAGACCCCTACTGTTTGGCATATACTTCTCAGAAGTACAGGCAAACACAGGAGGACTATGGCTAACCAAGTTTGCCAATGACTGCAAACTGGGAGCCATAACTGACTCTCTGACTGACACAGACATCCTCCAAAAGGGTCTTACTGAGACGGACACCTGGTGTCAAAGTCATGGCCTCAAGCTAAATGCCAAAAAATGCATAGTCAGCCTATTTGGGAAAAACAAAACACCCACAAATTACCACATAGTGGCAGCCCCCTTAATACAGAAGAGGTAATAAAAGATCTGGGGACCCAGATAGATAGTAATCTCTCCTTTGACAATCATATTGCCAAAGTAGTTAGAAAATCCTTCTATGTGGCCCATCTAATTACTAAAGGGTTCACATCTAGAAATAAAGAGGTTATAGTGCCCCCTCTACTCGTCACTCATCAGACCCATCATAGAGTACAATGCCCCATTTGGGATGTACCTCACAAAACATTTCCAACAGCTGGGGAGACCACAAAAGTACCTCACACCAAGAGGATTACTGGCCTCAAACATATGTCCTATGCAACCCGACTGAAAAAACTCCAGCTGTACTCAGTAGCATAGCGCTTATTCAGAGATGATCTCTGCCTGACTTACAAAGCCATGTCAACTCAGAATTAATGGACATGCTCCACCTAAAGAAATCCAAGTCACTGTGAGCCACATGCTCTAGTGAGCTAAACCTAGCCACAACAATAAATACAACATGCTGCAGGGATAGATTCCTGTCACAGAGACTCCCCATGCTTTGCAACAAAATTCCAATCTACATTAGGCAGAGCCCCTTCACTAACACTCTTCAAGAGAAACCCTGATGAGTGGATGGGTAACAGAAAATACACCCCTGGGATCACTTCATTGGCTCTGCTTGACAGAGGATCAGTTAATCAATGGGGTGGCGAAAGCCGACACACTCTGGCTAGGCTTATAAATGCCCTCGGGCAGATAGTCCAGTACCTATCTATGAACATTGCTTCTAAGCAAGGTAGGCCAAAAAGAATATTTGCGTTTTGAGAGAATTATACAACACATCATGCTACAACTGCATACTGCAGGTCTTGATAAAGCACAGCTCTGGCTTGTATGTCATCAACTAAAGGGTGTGGAGTACTGCTTGACTACAAATAGATTGCCACTGTACTTGTGACCTTGTGCATAGCAAACGCTGCATAAATGGAGTATTGTTAAATCACGAGAACCTTCTGAAATGTAACAACCCACCCCCAATATAATATTTATTGATTTTGATAAAAAAAAAAACAGTTAAATACAAAGAAAGAAAAAACAAACATATGAACAGTAAGAAAAACTGAGAAGCATTGTGTACATATACAATGAGATCTGGATACAATTGATACATTTGTAATACCACTGGATAAGAGAAAAACGACCACTGAGAAAAATGCATTAAGCATCATCAGCTGTACTGATATTCCTAGTCACAAGATTAGTTACAGATAGCCAATAAAAATGGAAATAGGTTTTGAGGTATACAGTATATTTTGATTGATGAGAGAGAGTGTAAATAACAAACATATTACTACAGCACTCACCCTTCCTCATTACCTAGAGGAAAACAGTTTTGGTACTTACTTTCCTCACTTGCTTAGAGAAAAACAGCTCTTGTACTCACTTTCCTCACTTGTCTAGAGGAAAATATTTTTTTATTCAGGCATGTCCAAGGGTCAGCTCCCAGTGTTCTCTCCTGTCTATCTGATGAATCTGGGCATCTTGGGGCAATGTAGCAATTGCCTCAAGTACACAGACAACCCTCTCCTCCTACCACCCAACACTACAACGTGTGATGCACTTATCTAGCCAAACTGGAGGTAAAGCTCTCTCCAACCAAGACTGAACTTGATAGTCAAGAGGAGAAGGTAGACACTTGTACCACACCACACTCATCACATAGTCCCACTAAACCTACACCACCAAAATCCACACATAGAAACACAAAAACATTCGCGGAGGCTCTCAATAATAATCTGCTCAAGCAACAGAGACCTCCAAAGCAGAAATGCAAGCAACCTCACAACACAACCCAAATGACACACAGTCCACAGACTGTGTGCCACTCAACCACAGCCCATAAGGCAAAACAATGTACCCAATACACTAGTCATAGGTGATTCTATAGTCAGGTACACTGATGTCCCACTCACCAGGCTAAACAAGGAGAAGGTCACTGTCAGCTGCCTGTCGGGTGCCAGGATCCGTCACATAACCCCCACACTCAGGTCATTGTACTTTTTTACAAATATGACTCTGTGATTGTCCATGTTGGTGTGAACAACCTGAGACGTACCTACCTGGACTACTTGAAAAGAGACATGGAAGAACTCTCCAATCTTGAAGCCCAGGCAGGTATGACCCTAGCCCTGAGTAGCATCCTGCCATCGCCCAGAATGATACTGCAGTACAAGGACAAAATGACTGACTTCAACAACTGGCTAAGTTTCTGGTGTCATTTTAAGGGGATCCAGTATCTGTCTGCCTGGGATGACATGGTAGACAGACCACAATGCTTTGCCAGAGATGGCCTGCACCTGTCACCCCTGGGATTCCGGATACTGGCAAAGGCTCTTGCCTCCCCTACAGTGCCTTTTTTAGGCAAGATTTAAATGACAAATTCACCACCATAACAGGAACAGGCAAGCAAAAACTGAGGGTAATGCTACTCAATGCTAGAAGTCTAAATCTCAAAATGCACTCACTCGAGGCAGTCCTTAAAATGGAGAACATAGATATCTGTGCAGTGACTGAGACCTGGCTCAAGGCTCCAGAGAGCACCCCTGCATCACTTTTCGGCCATCTAACCTGGATCGGAACACCAAAGGCGGTGGTGTGTCCATATTCATTAAGGATATCTACACCTCCAGGCTAGTTGCTCAGCATAATGCAGCCGAGGTTATCCAAAAAACTGAGGGTAATGCTACTCAATGCTAGAAGTCTGAATCTCAAAATGCACTCACTCGAGGCAGTCCTTAAAATGGAGAACATAGATATCTGTGCAGTGACTGAGACCTGGCTCAAGGCTCCAGAGGGCACCCCTGCATCACTTTTAGGCCATCTAACCTGGATCGGAACACCAAAGGCGGTGGTGTGTCCATATTCATTAAGGATATCCACACCTCCAGGCTAGTTGCTCAGCATAATGCAGCCGAGGTTATCCAAGTGCAACTAACTCTGGGCAAAACTGCAATCCAAATTGTAGCTTACTACAGATCCCCCACCATGCCCCAGGATTCCCACTCCTCTTTTCTTGATATACTGGAAAATATTAGGGTTCAAGCAAACACCCTAATATTGGGCGATTTCAACTACCCCCACCATTAACTGGGAAAAACTACTCATGTACCAACTCCTTCGCTCAGCGCTTTCTGGAATTCATAAATTCCAATGCCCTGCATCAACTTATCCACACCCCCACCAGGGGCAACAATATCCTAGACCTAGTCATTACAGCATGAGTGACTGGTGTTCCACACCTGAAGTCAACTCCTCGTTGGTCAGATCCGACCATAAGCTAATCACCCTAGATATCCACATCCCGACCCCACCCCCCCATTAAGGAAACCACGGTAAAAAATTTCTCCAAAGCCAACTTCATGCTTCTTAAGACAGAAGTGGTGAACTTCATGACACCCATGCAGATGGACAATACAGTTATGACTGCTGAATCCTACACAAGTGCACTCTATAAGCACTTAAACGAGTGCATGGATGCTATCCCAAACAGAACCAAGATGCTATCCTCCAAAAAAAGGAAGCCGATCTGGTGATCCCTTGCCATAAACAAACTCTACAACAGAAGGAAGAAATTGTTGCAAAAGAGAGTAAAATCCCATGAGTGGAGGAGCTCCCTGGCCAGCCTCAGCAAGAAGCTGAGATCCCTTATAAGATCCTCCAAAGCTAGCTATGAAAACAAGATTGCCACTGATTCCAAGGACAACCACAAAGCATTCTATAGCTATGTCAAGAATCACAATGGCAACACCCAGATCTGCTGAGTTACAGCACAATGGCACACAAATTACAGAACCAACTGATATTGCCAACATCCTGGCAGATAGGTTCAGCGCTAACTTTACCCCCCCTCTCACTCCCTAAAGGGCCCATATCTATACAGGAAGAATGCAGAGTCCCTGTAATCACAACTTCACAGGCAAAAGCAGCACTCTCTAAAGCCAAAAACACAGCATCGATGGGACTGGACAACATCCCAGGCTGCGTTTTACACGAACTTCGGAATGAACTGGCTCCCCACCTAAGCACCATGTTCAATCATAGCCTCACGTCAGGCTTTCTGCCCACTGAATGGCGCACAGCAAGAGTTATCCCACTCCAACAAGGAGAAGCCACACTGATCCGGGGAACTATCGCCCTATTAGCCTGACGAGCCTCGTCTGCAAGGCCATGGAACGTATCATCATGGAATTCATAAACACAGACACTGGTAACCTCCAAACTCTGGACCTCACCCAGTTCGGGTTTGTGAAAGGCAGATCTTGCCTCCTGAACCTGGTCGACTTCTTTGAGGCAGTCACCAAAGCCGTAGATGAGGGTAAGGTGGTTCACACAGCCTATCTTGACCTCGCCAAGGCTTTCGATACCATCCCCCATTCTGGAATTATAGCTAAACTCACTAAACTAGGTATAAATCCCTATGTCACAAGATGGGTTGCTAACTGGCTCACTGACAGAACCCACACTGTAAAAGTTGCAGACTCCAAATCTGATTTCA
The DNA here is from genome assembly GCF_019279795.1 of Protopterus annectens. Lineage (NCBI taxonomy): Eukaryota > Metazoa > Chordata > Ceratodontiformes > Protopteridae > Protopterus > Protopterus annectens. The sequence continues at coordinate 1,442,530,570 of NC_056729.1, read as the reverse complement.
AACCAGTGACAAGTGGAGTACCACTGGGTTCAGTCCTGGGACCTCTCCTGTTTGGTATCTACTTCTCTGAAGTACAGGCTACACAGAAAGGCCTCTGGCTAACGAAGTTCACAGATGACTGCAAACTAGGAGCTATAGTCAAGTCCTCAAATGATGTGGACATCCTACACAAGGGCCTCACTGAGACAGATGCCTGGTATTAGAGCCATGGTCTCAAGCTCAATGCCAAAAATTGCATTGTTATCCCCTTTGGTAAAAAACTCTGTACTCATGAACTACCACATAGGCGGCAGTGTTCATCACTGAATGTGTGATAAAAGACCTTGGGACCCAGGTGGATAGTAGTCTCTCCTTTGATAATCACATTGCCACAGTAGTCAGGAAATCCTTCTACATAGCACACCTCATCACAAAAGGGTTCTCATCTAGGAAAAAAGAGGTCATTGTTCCCCTCTACTCGACACTCAGACACATTATAGAGTACAACGCCCCTTTTGGAATGTACCTCACAAGATATCTGCAGCAGCTGGAAAGGCCACAGAAGTACCTCACAAAGAGAATTACTGGCCTCAAACAGATGCCCTACACTGATCAGTCTCAAAAATCTCCAGCTTTACTCTGTAGCATATTGCCTACTCCAAGGTAATCTCTACCTAACATATAAAGCTGTGTCAAACCCAGAGCTGTTGGACATGCTACACTTAAAGAAATCCCAATCCCTCTGATCTACATGCTCTAGGGACCTAAACCTGGTCACCACAATAAACAGGACTTGCTGGAGGGATAGATTCCTGTCCCAGAGACTTCCCATACTCTGGAACAGGTTATCCATCTATGTCAAGCAAAGTTCTTCATTAGCACTCTTCAAGAAAAATCTTGACGAGTGGATGGGAAATAGGAAATACACCCCGGGGATCACTTCTGTGGCTCTGCTCGACAGGGGTACAGGAAATTAACTTTCTTGGCTTGGCGTAAGCCAGGGAACTTTGTTGGCTAGGCTTACTTAGGCCCTTGGGCCGATAGCCTAGTACCTACCTATGAACATATGCTACCTCTCTAATCATTAACATCTTGGGGGTTATTTTCATTGCTGCTGATCCCTAGAAATCCTGCAAGTATCCATATTGGTGCCAATATCATGTGACATAGGTGGGGAAACTAAGGAAAAAAAAAAACATCAAGAACCAGAAAAACTATGTACATCTATTGACATTTAGATGCCACTCCTTACTTTGTGTCACTAGTGAGCAAAGAGATGTGAGTGTATGAACCAGATAGATGAATTTTTCAAAGGAGAGTTTGCCTAAGAAGCTAAAGATAAAGCAACGGGAGAAAAACAGGATAATTTGGGTTTGCACATGGTCTTCATTAGTGATGGTGATATGCAATCAGGATATAAAGGAAAAAAGTAATTGGTTAGTGTGTGGTGGGGTGCTAGTTATACGGAGATAGAGTCTGAGGTTATATATACTGCAGTTTCATCGATAGGCAAAATGAATAAAAAAAAAAACATTTAGCTTTGGCCTTTTTAGTATAGTGTCTAAGAGATAGTTCCAGTATTTTTGGAAATATGTAATTTATTTGGGTTTTTGTTTGCTAATCTGAGCTGTGATTTAGATGATGGTTGCATAAAGTAAAGCCATCTGAGAAACTGCTTGCTTTGTATGCATTTAAGTTAGCGTTTGTAGTCCGCCATTTTAGATTTGCTTTTTGCAGTGTTTATATCTCGGTGAATTTACTCACGACAGACAGCAGTCAAAATATTTTCACACTGAGCAATGAAACAAGGAGACCATGTTTAGAATTACTTGATGTGACAGATATATTACAAGTTGAACACAAGACTACACCTAGAAATATTTTCTTGCACTGGCTGAAATATGACTTGTTTCTCATTTGGAGTCCTTCCAAGGGATTTGAATGTGGGAAGACTACCCTGAGGCTATTCATTTAGCGTCTGTACAACCAGACCCTGAATGACAAGTCATCCAAATAAGGGTACATGTGCCAACTTTTTCCCTGAGGGCCTCTATGGTTATCTTTTTAGGTACCTTTAGAACACCTTGGGGGAAGCTAGGAGTCCAAAAAGCAAATTTCCAAATTAAAAATACAGATTCCCCACTCTGAACCTGATAAAGTTCCTGTAAGGGCACAGATGGGACACAAGACAGAAGCATCTTAGAGATCTACAGGTGCCATCCATGCTCCCTGACAGAGAAAGGAAAAAAAATAAATGAAGGGTCATCATCTCAAACCTTGGCACCTTTGAAAGTAGGTTTAGAATACAGAGATCCACAATAAATCTCTATGTCCCTTTGCCATTCAGTTCACTTATCAGAGAAGCCACTTTTGGACCAAAAAGGACTTGGAGATACAGAGTTATTTTCCTTTTATTCAGCTTATTTTCTTGAATATACTACCTTATTCTTAAAATGGTAGTCTCTTCTGAATAACGGATACAAAAATAGATGTAGACGAAAGGATGCGGTGTGATGTGATGCTTAACTTAGTTGGAGTTTATCATTGTCATTATCCTTGATTCTAATATCATCTTCCTCCTTTTCTAATCGCACAAAATTATTTACTGATTTGTGTGTGCCTGGCAGCTTTACTTACACTTTATATTTGTTAATCAGGCATGCCCATTAGATGCAAATATCCCTTTTCAGTGGTTACCCCAGAAAACTGTATGGTCAGTCGATTTGCTCACAGTGGAAGCAATAAAAGGCAAATGGCAGTGGAAGGCATAGAGGCAGCTTATTAACAGCTCACAGCCTTAATCCTCTGTGCTACTAGATCATAAACAGAAGCATATTCAGGGATTTTGATGACCATAAGGCTAAACTAATGCATTTTCTCAGCAAAATCATCAAGTGGCATAGAACCTTTATCAAAAGAATTAACAGTTTAGATACTAACAGAATGTATTAATGAAATATTGATGAGGGAGGGAAGGAACACAGCTGGGAAATTTCAGCAGAAATATCTGGCTAAACGGCTACCATGATTAAATGAGTGAACCTTTGGTGCATAAAGTCTCAAAGGAGTAGAACTGTTATTCATCTGAAGGCTAACCTTGAGACATCTACAAATGTGGAACTAGCCCAGGATTCTTCTGGAAGGAAGTTATGTTTCAGCGGGACCGAATGAGCCTAAGAATCTGGTATAGGGATAACAAAAAAGGTTGGGTAATGTTTGGAGACAAACATTAAGGGACTAATATGTCTTATTTAATGGTGTTTGGGTTTAGCAAACAGCATTACAACCTGATTTTAGTACTCGTTTTTATTTATTCATTTATTTCACATTGTTTACTGGGAAAGTCTGAGTAAATTCCCATTTTCAGCGGAGGCCCAGGGAGAAAAGCTCCAATGAACATATTCAAGTCAAGTCAAAGTGAACTTTGTCATTCAGATTACATAACAGTGCAAATGAAGAAAACTGCCTTACTTCGAACTCAATGTGCATACAACATATACTGATAATATTAATACAACAATGACATATATTAATACTAATCCAACAACAACAGTAAGACATGTATGTAGTGCAGTAACAAGTACAATCACAAACCAAGACTATTCCACTTACATGTCTTCAGTACCCAAAATATTGCACAAATATATTGCACAGATCAGAATCACAGAATCAGACAAATTTTAAATTGCATGGAATGCTAACTTTGCATTGTTAATATTGCACATTAGGTATAAGATTGTGCTTTAATAGAGTTATTGCATATGTCTATGAATTACTTCAGCACTAACTCCAGATGTCGATGACCAGCATGGTGTATGTTATAGAGTTCAGAAGTCTGATGACTTGTGGGAAAAAAAGCCTCTTAAATCTGGTGGTTTTATAACATTAGCTACAGTATATCCTCCCTGAAAACAAATGCGAGAACAGACCATGGGCAGTGCGAGTGCAGTCTGACTATATTTACGGCTCTGCTGAGACACCCAGCAGAGTAGAAGTCCTGCATAGATAGGAGTGTGGACCTGATAATTCTTTCTGCCACTTTCACCCCCCTCTGTAGAGATTTACGATCTGAAACCGTGCAGTTACCACACACATACCACACAGAGAGATTACTAGTCAGGATACATTCGATGGTAGCCCTGTAGAAGGTTGTGAGAACTGAAGGGGATTATTTTACTCTCCTCAACCTTCTTAGAAAGTGTAGATGCTGTTGGGCCTTCTTGACAATGTGATTAGTGTTTAATGACCAATACAAGTCTAAAGTGATATGCACCCCCCAGGAACTTTGTGCTCTTCAGTCTTTCCATTGTTTCTCCTTTGAGAGTAGAGAATGAGCCTTGTATCTCTTCTTGATGCCTACTATTATCTCCTTTGTTTTATTCACATTGAGAGCCAGGTTGTTGTTGTCACATCATACAATCAGTTGGTTTACCTCCTCTCTGTAGGCTTTTTTGTCACCATTGCTGATGAGACCCACCACTGTAGTATCACCTGCAAATTTAAGTAGTTTCTGTTGTACCTAGTGATGGAGTCATGTGTCAGCATGGCGAAGAGGAGGGGACTCAGGACACATCCTTGAGGTACTCCAGTGTTCAGTGTGATGCTCATCGAGGTGTTGCCTATGCATACCATTTGTGGTCTGTCAATAAGAAAGGTTAGAATCCAGTTGCATAAAGGAGTGCTAACACCCAGATGGACCAGTTTCTCAATAAGATGTTGGGGGATGACAGTGTTTAGGCTGAGCTGAAGTCAACAAATAACATGAGGACATAGCAGTCTTTGTTTTCCAAGTGTGCCAAGGACAAGTGAAATGCCAGTGTGCCAGCATCTGATGTAGAGCGAATGGCTCTATAAGCAAATTGAAGTGGGCCCAGTGTTGCATGAAGACCTGATAAGTAATCTTTGACCAATTTCTCAAAGCACTTCATTTACAGTGGTGGTCAGAGCTACTGGGTGGTATTCATTCAGGGATGAAGGTGGAGACGACTTGGGCAGTGGTATAATGGTTGTTTGTATTCCTGAAGCACTTGGGTACTGTGGCTTGATGCAGAGAGATGCTGAATATGTCTGTGAGAACAGTAGTTAATTGGTCAGCACAGTCCCTGAACACCTGCCACAGGATACTATCAGGACTAGCTGCCTTTCTTGGGTTTACCTGTCACAGCACCCTTTGAACATCCACTGGGTGAAGGCAAAGCGCTTCATCTTCTTGGTTGGTGGGCAGTTTCATTGCCATTGTACTGTTTTTCCCTTCTCAAACCTGCTGAAGTAGGTGTTGAATTAATTGAGAAACTCTTATCACATTGAGAAGGTAGGGGTCGGCAGTTTGAAATAGACTGTATACCTTGCCACAGATGCCTGGAGTCTCTCAGGTCCAAGAAGTGACCCTGAATTTTCTGTCCATAGGCCCACTTAGCCTCTCTTATTCCTCTACTTGGCATAATTATGGCTTGTCTATGGGCATCGTTGTCTTTAGACTTTAAGGCAGCACTGCGTGCCTTCAACAGCTCGTACACTCCACTTGTGAGCCAGAGTTACTAATTCACTGGTGATTATGCTCTTGTTGACTGTCACATCATCCACACACTTTGATATACAGGCCATCATGTAATCTGTGTACTCATCCAGGTTAATTTTCTGGTCCGTAGTAGCCACCTCTTTGAATATATTCCAGTCCGTGCTTTTGAAGCAGTCCTGGAGTACTGAGACTGCTCTCTCTGGCCATACCTTTGTTTCCTGGATGGTTTTCCTCTGCTTAACAATGGCCTATATGCTGGTAGTAGCATAATGGAGAGATGATCTGAGTTACCCAGATGTGGATGAGGTACTGCCTTATATGCTAGCTTAACACTGGTGTAGACCTTATCCAGAATGTTCTCTCCCCTCGTTGCAAAGACTACATGTTGGAAGTAATGAGGTAAACCTGTTTTCATATTTGCTTGATTAAAATCATATCTCCTATTATGTCAGCAAACGCTGGATTCTAGTTTTGCAGCTCACTGACGGACTGGTAAAGTGTATTCGGTGTCTTGTTGGCACTGGCGCTGGTGGGGGGGGGCACCACTGTGATGCTTACACCATTGAACTCTCTTGGCAGATAGAAAGGTCTGCACTTCAATGAAAAAAAACATTTTCAGAGCAGTGTTTAGTAACCAACTCACAGTTGGTGAACCAGTTATTGCTGACATAGATGCACACACCCTTCCCTTGATTTTCCCCAGAATACCTGGTTTCTGTCTGCTCTAAATAATGTAAGCCCTTCTACATACACTGCACTGTCATTTACATTACTGTTTAACCATGTCTCAGTAAACGCAAGTGCACAGCTGTTTCTCACCTTGTTATGAGTGGTTAAACTCCAGTGTTATGTAGGCCATTGTGCTAAGGAGTGAACATTAGCAAGTAGCAAGGATGGGAGTGCAGGCCTGTATGGATTACATTTTAACCTGGCAGAGTCTACAGCATGAGATCCGTGTTTCCTTGGTCTTTCACATCTTTTCCTCCTTTTTCCACTTCCTGCACATGATAGCAGACAGCATTACTTGAACAAGGCAATTTGGACCATGTTTGAGTATAATTCCTAGTTCCTGTAGTTCGTTGCAGGTTGTAGGCCTCACAGGCCCTGCAGATGGCAGCCCATCAATCTTTCTGCACTGTGAGCTTAGGTGTCAAATTTCGAGAAAGCTATCTCTGTCATAACTTAGTTTTCCTTCTGTATTTGTTCCAGATTCTGCTCTTTTTAATGATTTTGACATAAAACAAGACAAATAATGTACATTTGCGGAGCAAAGCAGCCGCTGCCAGAGGAAGCCACCATTTTTTTATTGAAAAATTATTATATTAAAATTATATTAAAACAGATTTTTTATATATATATATATATATATATATATATATATATATACACACATACACACACATCTATATATATATATAAATATATATATATACAATTATATATAATATACTTGTACATTATATATATTAGACTAAATTACACTATTAGAAAGGTTCAGCCAATATCACAGATATACAATTAATGGATACATTAAATGCAAAGAGGTATAATAGGACACCAAGTACAAGAAACAATGTGGTGGGGCAGTCCGTATACAAGAAACAACTAGTACAATGTCAGAGCCATGCTTTGTGGTTACAATAGAAGAAGCAATAGAATTAGGACACACTGAATACTTGATACTTGAGAAACACCTAATTTATATGACTAAGATAATACATAAACAAGTTGTGACACTAAATACAGATTGAAGGAAGGGAATTTCAGCAGTAAATTTCAGGAATGATTCTAAGATAAACAAAGGATAGAGTATGAATAGGAAGAGTATTCAATAGAAAAGGTATCATTGAAAGATAAGCCAGTATAAATAGGTTCATAGGTTCATACTAGGCTATCTGCCCGAGGGCATTTACAAGCCTAGCCCATAGTTTTGTGGCTTACGCCACCCCTTTAGTATGGGGAACTATACCCATTATTTTGCTGTGCCTCTGTTGAGCAGTGACACTGAGGTAATCCCTGGGGTATATCTGCGATCTCCCATCCATTGGTCAAGATTTCTCTTGAACAAGGCCAGCGAGGTGCTCTGCCTCACATATACCGGGATTTTATTCCACAGCATAGGGAGTCTTTGGGTGATGAATCTATCCCTCCAGCACGTCCTATTAATAGCCGTGTCGAGGTTTCGTCTCCGCCCTTGTGGCTCTGACGGATCTAGATTTTTGAGGTGAAGCATATTCATCAAATCTGGGTTTGACATGGCCTTGTATGTTAGGCAAAGGTCACCTCTGAGCAAGCGGTGGCGACTGAATAGAGCTGGAGTTCTTTCAGTCGGGCAGCATAGGACAGATGTTTGAGACCCTTTATTCTTTTGGTGAGGAACTTTTGTGGCCTCTCCAGCTGCTGCAAGTGTCGGGTCAGATACATTCCGAATGGGGCATTGTACTCAATCATTGGTCTGATGAGTGATGAGTATAGGGAGACTATGACCTCCCTTGATCTAGATGAGAATCCCTTCATGATAAGGTGGGCAATGTAGAAGGTCTTCCTAACTACTTTAGCTACATGGGTGTCGAATGACAGACTACTATCAACCTGGGTCCCCAGGTCCCTGATAACTTCTTCTGTACTCAGTGGATTGCCACCTATTTGGTAGCTAGGGGTAACCTTGTTTTTCCCGAAGGGTATGACTATGCATTTTTGGCATTTAACTTTAGGCCATGGCTCTGGCACCAGTTATCCGTTTCTGTGAGACCCTTCTGAAGGATATCTGTGTCAGATGTGTTTTCTACTATGGCCCAGTTTGCAGTCATCTGCAAACTTTGTCAGCCATAACCCTCCTGTGTTTGCTTGTACTTCGGAAAAGTAGATGCCAAACAAGAGTGGGCCCAGGACTGAGCCCTGTGGTACACCACTTGTGACAGGCTTTGAGTCTGACATGGCGCCAGCAACTCTGACCCTGTGGGTTCTGTCACTCAGCCAGTTTGCAACCCATCTTGTGATGTATGGATTAACATTTAAGCTGATGAGTTTTTCAATGATACCCGAGTGGGGTATTGTATCAAAGGCCTTCGCCAGATCGAGGTAGGCTGTATGGACTGCCTTTCCCTCATCAATGGCTTTGGTGACTGTTTCGAAAAAGTCAACCAAGTTTAGAATGGGAAACAAGGTGCGGTAAACAAGATTAGAGAGATAGGAATATTAGTGGATACTATGGTGGTGTGGAGCCTATCCACTTGATAGATAAATGCTCCTTCAGTCTTGACTTAAAAGAAGAGTAGTGAGGTACAAGTCTGATGGATTCTGGAATGCTATTCCATGCTTTGGCAACACACTGAGTAAAGACTAATTCCGTAAGATCTCTGGGGTTTGTAAATAGCAGATGCTTGTGAGAAGAACACAGGTCTCAAGATGGGATTATAATGTTGAAAAAGTGAAAAGGTTGTTTGTGAAAATGAGCACTTGTCCAGTATTTTGTGTTAACATTAGTTGATTAAAGGTCAGTAGGTGGGGTAGTTTGAGCCAATTAAGGGACTTGACAGAAAAGCAGTGGTGAGAGTGGTGGGCCTGCCTGTGGCAAATTTAGCTATATTACTACAGCGCTGACTGAGTTTTACTTTGAGGGAAGTTTAAAGATTGATTAGAATAAGGGAAGCATATAGAAGGGAAGGTAACAGATAAATGGTGGCAAGGGTCACTTTTTTGGAGTTGGAGTTGGAGATAAGTGTTTTAGTCCTATACAACACACCCAGTTTTTGACTGGCCTTTTTTATAGTGTTGCTGATATGCAATTTTAAAAGTATTAACACTCATCGCTAATTTTATTTTTTTTATCTGTTTCAAATGTTCTTTTTTTCATACAGATGTTATTCATCAATAACCATATTATTCATAAAGATAAAGTTTGTAACTTCATAAAGTTATCATAGGTTCACAGGTTCATAAGTTCATACTAGGCAATCTGCCCTAGGGCATTTATAAGCCTAGCCCGAGTGTGATTGGCTTTCGCCACCCATTTTAAATTAATTTTGCTATACCCTTTTTCGAGGTTAGTATAATGTGCCTCTGTCTAACAGTGACACAGAAGTGATACCCGGGGTAAACCTACGATCCCCCATCCACTCATCAAGATTCCTCTTGAAGAGATTCAATGTGGGACTCTGCCTAACTTGGACTGGGATTTTATTCCAGAGTGAAGGGAGCCTCTGGGTTATGAATCTGTCCCTCCAGCATGTCCTATTTATTTCAGTGCTGAGGTTCAAGTCTCTGGAGCGCGTAGCTCGATGGGATTTGGATTTTCTGAGGTGCAGCATGTCCATTAATTCCGGGTTGGACATGGCTTTATACGTCAGGCACAGATCACCTCTGAGCAGGCGGTATGCCACTGAGTAGAGCTGGAGTTTCTTTAACCGGGCAGAATATGGCATCTGTTTGAGCCCTTTGATCCTCTTGGTGAGGTACTTTTGGGGTCTTTCCAGTTGCTGCAGGTGTCTGGTAAGGTACATCCCAAAAGGGGCATTGTACTCAATTATGGGCCTGATGAGGGATGAGTAAAGAGGCACGATGACCTCCCTGATCTAGATGTGAATCCCTTCATGATTAGGTGGGCTATATAAAATGTTTTTCTAACCACTTTGGCCACGTGGTTGTCAAATGAGAGATTGCTATCAACTTGGGTCCCCAGGTCCCTAATTACTTCTTCCGTACTTAATGGATTACCACTTATGTGGTAATTTGTGGGCACTTTGTTTTTGCCAAAGGGGATGACTATACACTTTTTGGCATTTAGCTTAAGGCCATGGCTCTGGCACCAGTTGTCTGTTTCTATGAGGCCCTTTTGGAGGATGCTTGTGTCGGCTGGAGAGTCGATTATGGCGCCCAGTTTGCAGTCATCTGTGAACTTGGTCAGCCACAGTCCTTCCGTGTTGGCCTCTACCTCTGAGAAATATATACCGAACAAGAGAGGTCCCAGGACTGAGCCTTGTGGGACGCCACTTGTAACTGGTATGGAGTCTGACATGGCTCCAGCAATTCTAACCATGTGGGTTCTGTCCTTGAGCCAGTTTGCAACCCATCTAGTGACATAGGGGGTTTATATTTAAGCTGGTGAGTTTATCTATAATGCCCGAGTGGGGTATTGTATTGAAGGCTTTTGCGAGGTCCAGGTAGGCTGTGTGGTCCACCTTTCCCCTCGTCAATGGCCTTTGGTGACTGTTTCAAAGAAATTGACCAGGTTTAAGAGGCAGGATCTGCCCTTAACAAAGCCAAACTGGGTAGGATCCAGTGTCTGTAGGTCCCCAATATCTTTATTTATAAGGTCCATGATGATCCTTTCCATAGCTTTGCAGACCAAGCTAGTCAGGCTTATGGGGCGATAGTTTCCAGGATCCATTGAGGCACCACCTTTGTGGAGAGGGACCACCGTTGCTGTACGCCACTCCTTGGGTATATATCCTGTAGTAAGGCTGAGACTGAACAGTAGTTTTATGTTTGGGTTTAGCTCTTCTTGGAGTTCATGTAGGACGCAGCCTGGGACACCGTCTGGTCCCATTGATGCTGTGTTTTTTGCTTTGGAGAGGGCGGCTCTTACCTGAGCATTTGAGATGTCAGGGGGGCAGCACTCTGCTGTGATAGATATTTGCCCTTTTGGTGGGGAGTTTGCGCTGAACCTGTCAGCTAGGATGTTGGCAATGTCTGTGGGTTTGGTGTATTTGTCATTTTGGACTAATTCGGAGCATATCTGGGAATTCCCACCCAGGTTCCTAACATAACTAAAGAAAGCCTTATGATTATCCTTAGTGTCCTGTGCAATTTTTCTGGCCTTAGACGATTTTATGAGTGCCCGTAGTTTTTTGCTAATACTGATCAGAGATGCCTTCCCTTTTTGGGATTTTGCTCTATCATGTAGTAGCTTCCTCCTTCTATTGTATAGTTTGTTTATGGCTGGGGTCCACCAGACAGGACGTCTGCCTTTGGAGGATTGGGTCTTGGTTTTATTTGGGATTGCATGATCCATGCATTCCTGAAGGTGCTCATAGAATGCGTTTATAAAGGATTCTGCGGTCTGCTTTTAATGCATCAATAAATACTTGTGTAACAACAAAAAATAATCTTTTTTATCCTTAGCTGTCTCGCTGCTGATCTGGACTAGGTGAACAGATAGACACTTGAACCTAGTTCAGTTTGTTAAAACATCAGACCTGTAATAGCTACCACATTTTTTGAGTATATCTGGTGAAATGCTTTGTTCAGCTTTGCTACAGATAATCTGCTAAGCAATGCCTGCCCCTAGTCATTTTCACAAACCCCCATTAAATCAGTCATTTAACTATAGCTGACATCTTCAGGGAGAATGAAAATCATATTCTCAATAGCTGACTAAATATACTACAAAAAAACAAAATAACTACCCTTAAGAAAAGCTGGACGTGACAGTGACAGTGTTTAGATACAGCTTTGACTGATTTACTTTCACTTTTAGCCAAGTCCTTTCAGAGGGTAACACAGAAGAATTGCTTGGAAAACTCACTTTGTCATAGTCATACAGTTTGCAATTAGAAAAGTACAACATTGTGTAGACAACAGGCCAGATTCCAAATGAGTTGCTCTCAATGTTAAGTGACTTACTTTGGTGTACTGTAAGCCTTTCCATTTTCCAAAAGACTTGATTTCACTGTAAATGACTTACTTTGGTGCAAAGTCTATCTATAAAGAGGCTTACATTGGTAGCCCGATTCCAAAAGACCTGCACTCAGTGTAAGTGACTTACACCAGTTAAACACATTGGAGTAAGTCACTTAACTAACAGCAAGTCTTTTGAAATAGGACCTAACCTATTATAGCAATACTGTGAGTGTAGTCAATTGTCCCAGTCATTACAGTAAAGATCACTGCAAACATCTGAAATTCAGGCTGGGAATCAGACTCTCAGATGAGAAACCTTCTCCCATCCCTAGGCTGATGCCACCTTACCTCAAACATCCTCACATACATGGTATCTGCCTACACCATCTTTAGTTCTGGACTCCCTAATAGGAAAATTTATGGCCAAGGTAGAGATGATGGCAAAAAATCCCAGAGCTGTTTAGTCTGTGATCTGAAGAATCTAAGTGTTCCTGATGGAAATGAGAGGATGGGACAAGATCATGACATGAAAGGGAAAATAGTGTTCACCCTGGCATTTGTTTACACCAGGTATTAGAGGGGGTAGAAGATGGGAATTAGGACTACAACAGTAACTACAACTGAACAGCTGTTATCATGCTAAGTTTACACAGGTATACTACGTTTTTGTATGGACGTCTGTTGCAGTCACTTTAATAGGGAGGATTACCAAAGCTTCTTCTCCTAGGTGGGGTGGGGTGGTTGGCTCACTGCTCATGTAAGAACTGTAGAATGGAGGGAAAACTCTCACATACAGACAAACTGAATGCCAAACAGGTTGTCAACACACACATGTCAATTCTCACACTAAATAAGGATTTGACACACAAACCTCTATATGTAGAGGTACTCGCTAGTAACTTACCAAAAACTCAAGAGGCCTCACAAACACTGCCTTCAGAAGACACATATACACAATTCAAAGCAAACAAAAACCATAACACACAATAATACACACATCAGTGTCTCAGCAAAAGCCCATAAGGCAAAACACCATACAACCTAACATACTGGTCAGAGGAGACTGCGTAGTCAGACACACGGATGTCTCTGTCACTAGGCTGGATAAGGTAAAGGTTACTGTTAGCTGCCTGTCAGGTGCCAGGCTCCATCAGATCACATTAATCTTCATTTATTGTTTGTTTTGAATTCTTCTTGAATTTTTCTGAGCTAAATGTTTTTTCCACTACTTGTATAAACTAATAATATTTAGCAATCTTGTGTATGTAACTAAGTTTTGTCTGTGCTGGAGCTTTTCTCCCCAGGACTCCATTGAAAACGGGTTCTTTTGGCCCAATGGACTATCCTGGTAAACCAACTGCAAATAAATAAATAAATAAACAAGACTCAAGTCACTCAGCCTCAAGTACCAGTATGACTTTGTCACAGTCCATGTGGGTGTAAATGACCAGAGACACACTTTCCTGGACTATATAAAGACAGAGACATGATTAAGCTCTTAGATTATGTGCTACAGGCAGGTATGAGCCTAAGCATGATTAGCATTCTACTTTCACCAAGGACGATGCCACATTACAAACCAAAAATGATTGAATAACTTTTGGTGTCAGTCCAAGGGGATCCAATATTTGTCAGCCTGGGAGGACATGATCGAGAGGCCAAGTTGATTTGCCAGAGATGATCTGCACTTGTCATCTCTAGGCTTTCAGATACTGGCAAAAGCTTTAGCCACCCCATAATGCCTTTTTTAGGCAGTGTCAAAGTAACCAACCACCCAATGTAACAAAATATTCTCTTAATAAGCTTAAGGTTCTGCTGCTCAATGCTAGGAGTATAAATAAGAAACTGCATTCCCTAGGAGCACTCCTCACCTTGGAAAATGCTGATGTCTAAGCAGTCGCTGAGACATGGTTCAAAGCCATGGAAAGCACCCTGGCTGTGCAAGGTACAATGACTTTCATATGTTCAGACCACCAACTGAGCAAGAAAGAACCAGAGGAGGAGGTGCATCCTTCTTCATAAAGGAAAAGTACACTTCCAGACCGGTGAAATAGTACGACTCTCTTCAATTACTCCAAGTCGAAATAATAGACAAAATCACCTACCACATCATCGCTAGCTATAGATCCCGCAAGATAAAACATACCACGTACCTGGACTTACTGGAATCACTCATCATGCAGCCCAATACCCCACTCATGAGTGATTTTAACTATCTTACCACTAACTGGGGAACATACACAACTACTAACATGCAGACTCAGAGGTTCTTGGACTTTGTCAATGAAAATGTACTGGAACAGCTGGTCGACACACCTACTAGGGGCTCAAACATCCTGGGCATAGTAATGTGTTGTACCCCTCCATCTGCCCCATGTAATGTCCTCTTTGGTAAGATTAAACCACAAAACAGTCACCTTTGAAATAAATGTAAGGTCAGATACCCCAAATTCAAAATTGCTAAAGAATTTCTACACAAATGATCTACTACTAAGCGATGGCGTAACAAACTTCAAAGCTTTCCCCAAACTTACCCTGTATAGCCACTTAAGCAGTTGTATAGAATCTACAGTACCAGACTGGATTAAACTCAGGTCTTGGTGGGAAAAACAAGCTACCCTGGTGGACCCCTGGCATAAATCTAGACAACAAAAGAAGGAAACTAATGTCCAAATATAAGTGGAGGCAGGTTCAGCAGAGAAAATTCTACACAAGTCTAGACAAACAACTCAGAGATCTGGTCAAGTCCTCAAAAGCAAATTATGAAGCAAAAATAGCTTCCTTAGCCAAGAAAAATCACAAAGCATTTTTTTTTACCTATGTCTGAAATCTTGCTATGTGCAGGGCTGGTTGTGGTTGGCACCACCCATACTCAACTGGAGGAAATAGCCAACTTGCTAGCTGACAGATTTGGATTAAACTTTAACCCCCATTCTCCACTGGTCTTCCCGCAAAATATACCTGCCACCATTCCTCAGCCTTCCCAGGATGCCTTTTTAATAACTTAAAATAAGATCAAGCAGACCAGCTTGGATCCCTATTTAACCACAGCCTCCAGACAAGGCAACATTCCAGCAGAAAGGAGGACAGCAACAGTCATCCCTCTGCAGAAAGAGGGACCATCAACCGACCCAGAAATTATAGACCCATAAGCCTAACTAGCCTAATCTGTAAGGCCATGGAAAGAATCATCATGGACCTTATCAACAAGGACATTGGTAATCTTCGGACCCTGGCCCCAACCCAGTGCAGATTCATTAAGGGTAGATCATGTCTGTTAAATATGATTTACTTCAAGGTGGTCACCAAGGCCATGGATGACGGAAAGACTGTGCATTCCATCTACATTGACCTGGCCAAGGCATTTGACAATTCCTCAGTCTGGTATTATAAAGAAACTCTCTCAACTGGACAAACTCCTACCATCATCAGCTGTCTACATCTGTGAATTCACCTCTAGCAAGAGGCCAGTCATATGCAGCATACCACAGGGCTCTGTACTAGGCCCTCTCCTGTTCGGTATTTATTTCTCAAACGTCAAGGCAAATGTTGATGGCTTTTGGCTGCCCAGGTTCATGGATCACTGCAAACTGGGGCAATCACTGAATCCCCAAAGGATACTGATATAATGCAGAAATTATTAACACAGACAAATGATTGGTGCCAGAGCCAGGGACTGAAATTAAATGCAAAAAATACATAATTATTCCCTTTGGAAAAGCACATACCCTAGATAATTACAATATAGAACCCCCCCCCCCCCAACACACACACACAAAGAATAGGCTCACTGGTTATGTGATCTGGGTACTCAAGTTGCTAATCTGAATTTGACCACCATGTGTCCACAGTAGTGAGAAAGTACTATGTGGCACAAATCATCAGTAAGGGCAAGGCATCCAAATCAAAGGATGCTATAATTCCATTGTACGCTGCCCTCATTAGGCCAATAATTGAGCAGAATGCACCCTTTTGCATGTACCTCACACACCAGACATCGGCAACAGCTGGCGCAACTCCAGAGGTTTCTCACCAGGAAGATACAGGGAACAAAAAGTACCACACAGAAAGATCGAAAGCTCTGTCACTGCATTCCGTCTCCTACAGACAGAGTGGTGATCTGTGTCTGGCCTACAGGGCGATCTTCAACCCAGCCTTGATGGAAATGTTAAGCATTCATAAATCAAACTGCATGAGAGTGACTCATTCCAGGGACTTTAACCTAGCCTCGGACATAAATAAATCTTGTTGAAGATAGAGATACATCTCTCAGAGACTACCCCTTCTCTGGAACAAGTTCCCATTCAAGTGAAGTAAAGCCCCTCCCTGACCCTCTTCAAGCGCAACCTAGATCAATGGATGGGTAATTATAATGTTACTTCTAGGCTGTTGACCATGAGCATCATGGACAGAAGCAGCTAGTATTAGATACTGATGCATAGGTTCATACCTCTGTGAACTTTGTTCATCTATTGAAAAGTGGGAAACTCATGTTTAATATGGCTACAGTTACAAGGGCTCTTTGGCCATTAGCCTAGTAATTTCCCATGAACCTATGAAGTCTGCCATCTGCAACTGCTAGTTACTTAAGCAATTTCCATTTTACTGTTTATTGTGCTCCTTTTTCTCTCATCATGGTGCAGCAGGTGGTGGCGTCTCACAGCAAGAGGTTCTCTGGTTCAGTTCTCAGCTGGGGTGCCTTCTGTGTGGAGTCTAGATGTCCTCCCTGGGTTAGCATGGGTTTTCTCCGGGTGCACTAGTCTCCTCCCACATTCGGAAGACATGAAGTAGGTGGACTGGACATTCTAAATTGGCCACAGGTGTGAGTGCATGTGTGTATGTGTATCATGGAAGAGCAATTGCAGCAGGGCTAGCCACCATTGGTGTGAACATTGGCTCTAGAAGATTGTCATTGCTAACATGACACCCCAACCCCAAGTGTAAAAATGGGAAAAAGGGGTTGTGAATGGATTAAAATCTAATTTGAGTTAACTCCCCATAGCAGATAGCACTGATCCTTTGCAATTCTACCACCTCCTACTTTCATGTCATTGCAATAGCATGCACTCCTAATGTAGATAATGACATACAGTTCCCCTTTTTTCTGCATTGCACTTATCTTTTGGAGTCATTCTCTATCCCAAAATGTGTGCATGAAATAATACAGCCTGGTAGTTACTTACATAATACATGAAACACAGACCTTACCAGCCCTTTGCTCTATTGCTTCATGACTGATGAATTTACTTAAAATCTAAAATTAGTGTTTACCTAATGAAAATATTTATACTTCATTACAGTATTTCTTACTTGTGTGTTCACTTGGAGGGTGACTTTTGATGATTATAAATGCAGCGTCATGGGCAAAACAACACTTTCCAAAGCCTGATATTAACATTATATTGTTATACTGGCTTTCTGCATTCCTCACATTCTTACATATTCAGAACTAACAGATGTCAAAAGTATTGTGAAATGAAATGCCTCCTCAAATTGGCACACACATGCAAGAAGGTTTTGAAACTGAAGCAATCTTCCTTCCTTTTCAGCTGAATGTCTACTTTTTTTCCTGTGACTTTTTATTGCAGTCTTTATCTTTACTAATGCTTTTACTTTTTGTGTTTAACAATTTAAATCGTACATTTTTATTCTATTGCTCCTCATTTGCAAAAGGAATTCTTTAGGGTTATACTTCAAGAAATAATCCTGATTACTCATTTCTTAAATCACTGTCACTTTCTTCCCTTTCCTGCATTGTAATCAAAGTAAGGCATTTTTGATTACAGTTTTGCACCACAAATCATTTGATAAAACTCCAGCAGTAATTTACACAGAAGCAGCAGAATGCCTCTCACACCCACTTTTCAGAAGTCAGCTTATTAATGTTAACTGCTACCGGAATGGCAGTGTTTTTCTCCTGCAGTAGGAGACTGTGAAAAAATTTTTCCCTTCCAACGGTGAGTTATCAGTGTAACAGTGTTTCCTTCAGATTCTTATGCTCTGGACACATACTGATGTTTTAAATGTCCATATTAACATTTCTACAGCTTAAAATCACAGAAATACTGAATTGTGATAAATTTCCAGTTTTGGTAATTGTATTTACACTTTGTTTAGTACACATTTCAGCCACAAAATACTGACTCACTACACTTCTTTTTGAAAATATTTCAGCTAATTCAGCACAATTTGGCTTATTAGCCTAAGCCTAGCAACTAACCAACCCTGGCAGATTCAGCAGTAATGAATGGCAATGGAGTTTTCCCAAATACAAAAATTACCAAAGAAACAATGATATGGGGATTTGTTCCAGTGGGGAACCCAATAAAAATACAAGTTTATGCAAAGCTATATAAGGACAATTAAGTAAAAGATTTTGGTTTCCAAAAGTCAGAGGCTTTCAGTTATTTTTTGAGAGATTAAAGCAGGAGAATATACAGGAGCACTGTAACCTAC